>NW_027362762.1:936235080-936455080 GCF_046119375.1 Phyllobates terribilis | reverse complement strand
AATGTAATAATGGAGTCACGATCCATAGATATTACAGTTCTCTCCTTTCTACCGTTCATGGACGAGTAGATCACTTAAGTAAATTGTAATAGACGAGCACTGACCTCTTCAGACCTTTCCTAGAGAACACGTATGTTGTGTTAACAAGCGACTCTCCGACCTCCACAAATCCAGCTGAAAAGTGGGAAAAAAACAACAAGCATTAGGGTTAGAAATGTCTTTAACACACACATGCAAGACCATCATAAAGCAATAAGTGGGGGTCCCAGAGCTCAGTGACTGATCAATCTAGCAGTTGTCACATGTCGTGTGGATGTGACCAGAAGACTCCTTTTAAAGAGGGTCTGTAACCAGGTTTCACAATACAAGCTGCAGACATTAATAGATCTCAGACCTGCGATACTCCATGTCAGAACAGCTGCATAATCCGGACATTAGCTGCAGAGAGTTCATGAGTGCAGATGTATTCTTCAGTCTCCCCCTACTATGGCCAACGTCCAGCTGCAGTTTGTACTGAGTTGTGTGGGATTTCAGCAGCAGGGAGAACACTGAGGAACAGCCAATTATACTATGTGGGCGCAGATTCTACACAGCAGGGAGGAAGGACACTGAGGAGCAGCCAATCAGGATATGTGGGTGCAGATTCAGCAACAACAGGTGGGTGGGGACACTGAGGAGCAGCCAATCAGGATATGTGGGTGCAGATCCAGAAACTGAAGGAAGGAAGGACACTGAGGAGCAGCCAGCCAATCAAGATATGTAGGTGCAGATTCAGCAACTGCAGGGGGGTGGGGACACTGAGGAGCAGCCAATCAGGCGATGTGGGCGCATATTCAACAACAGCAGGGAGGAGGGACATTGAGGAGCAGCCAATCAGGATATGTGGGTGCAGCTCCAGCAATTGCAGGGAGGAAGGACACTGAAGAGCAGCCAGCCAATCAAGATATGTAGGTGCAGATTCAGCAACAGCAGGGGGGTGGGGACACTGAGGAGCAGCCAATCAGGCGATGTGGGCACATATTCAACAACAGCAGGGAGGAGGGACATTGAGGAGCAGCCAATCAAGATATGTGGGTGCAGCTCCAGCAATTGCAGGGAGGAAGGACACTGAGGAGCAGCCAGCCAATCAGGATATGTAGGTGCAGATTCAGCAACAGCAGTGAGGAGAGACACTGAAAAGCAGCCAGACTATGTGGGTGAAGATTCAGCAACAGCAGGGAGGAGGTCAATGAGGCGCAGCCAATCAGGCTATGTGGGTGCAGATTCTACAACAGCAGGGAGGAGAAACACCGAGGAGCTGCCAATAAAAATGGAAACCGGCACTTTTTGCATGATTTTATTCAGATTCTAGTAGTGTGTACAGCTAAAAATAACGTTTCGGTCAAGTCAACCTTCTTCAGATTGTACACCCGTGATCTATATACACGTATGTGGAATAGTGATTCCGGCTGTTTCAGAATTCAAAAAGCAGTCCACTGGT
Source organism: Phyllobates terribilis (assembly GCF_046119375.1). NCBI lineage: Eukaryota > Metazoa > Chordata > Amphibia > Anura > Dendrobatidae > Phyllobates > Phyllobates terribilis. The sequence goes on along the minus strand of NW_027362762.1, from coordinate 936,453,600 downwards.
TCCAGAATACAGGGGCATAGCGTCAGGTGCTGCTGCGCAGCTATTATGATGAATACGGTACGTACTTGTCCCCTATGTGGAACCAGGCGTCTGTGCTGTGGGGCGACCTCAGTTACTATGAATGTCCACTGAGGAGCTGACAATCAGGCTCGGTGGGTAGAGATTGAGTTAAGCTCATGAATACACTTGGACTTGAACTCTTTCAGTCTCTTCCTGGACTCAAACTTTTAAGAAGGATTTATATTTCCAGTATAACATTAACTTAACTTTCACAGCAAATATATCAGTCACATCAGGTCTAATGGTTCTATTTATTAATGTATGCACCTTGTAATATAAAATCTGCCCTCCAGGGCAAAGAATATACAAATTTTCACAAAGCAATATTCTGAAGAAACAAACCTGGGGTGAGGAGGAGAGAACCATCAGGTGTAAAGGTCAGTCTCCTAAAGAAAGATTTCATACTATCATCGTGATACATCCGGTATGTTTTAGCCTGCAAGCGAGGAAAAATCCATAAAATGTCAGCTTAAATGATAGATTTACAACATTTTTCCAGATGTGGCCCCACTAACAGCAATCACGCGTCATCCTCTTTTCATATGATCGCTCTATAAAACCATGCGGAGCACATTCACTACAAAAGCATCCGATAAAGAAGATTAATACCGTACCTCTCCCTCAGGAGTGGGGATAGCGGACATCATCTTGCTGACATTGAAGGCGACTCTCTTGGTTTCGGTCCTGTAGACTCTCAGCACTCTGCGCACACAACATTCACATAAACTGGTTGAATATTTCAATACAAGTCTAAAACTTATAGAGATTTTAGTTTTATTAAATGTAAACTATCAGAGAAGTACAACAAAGTACAATAAAGTAAACCCTCTTCATTAAAGGAGTTATTCCGGTCATAAAATGTGACAGATGTCTGTGGCAAATAGCTCCGAGCACGGACCGCTAAATCTGGGACTGGTCACGGCTCTCCCGACCCGAGAGTGACCGCTTCATCTATTTCTTGGAGGCGGTCACTCTCGGGTACGGAGACCGGCTGTCATTCCATGCATTGTAGTCAGATATCGGACTGAAAGCCACGGATGTCAGGATGAGCCCTATGGCTGTACAGGCGGAGACACAATAAGCCGGGGGTCTTTACTTTTTACACAATCTTAGACAATATTAAGCACAGTTAACCAGTTGCCTTTTTTTTTTTTTTTTTTTTTTTAAAAGGCCCTTTATCTTTGTAATTGTTGACTTTTTGCCACCAAATTCATAAAAATGGTGCATATGTTAAATGAATTTTGTGCAAAATTAAAAAAAATAAATAATAATAAAAAAAAGCTCTTTATTTTTGCAACGCTTGTTCTGCTAAAGTGATGCAAAATTAGTGCAGAAATTTCAGGTGTACAAAAAAAAAAAAAAATCACTCCGGGGAGGTGTGGTGGGGGACATTGGAGTACATTTGTGAATGATTAATTGACAGTTTAATGCCATTCTTCACCCAACTCTGACAAAGTAGAGGAGCTTGGGCGGGATAGGGGCATAGAAGTTTCTGCTTGTCAAATTCATGATGAGCGGCGGCGTTCCTTACACCTCAAATCTTACTCCAGTCCCTCCTAACGGAAGAAATTTTTGTGGCGAGGTTCACAACATGGTACGTAGAAAGTCTCACCGGTCACAGCTCAGCGTTGCGATGTACTGTCCAAGGGGATCCCAGGTGACTCCCTGCACGTAGCTCTTATGCTCATTAAATATACCAATTTTCTGACCTAAAAAAGGAGAGAAGTTTACATTATAGTGTTTAAAATCTAGAACCTATTCACACTTTGTTTCACAGAGCAAACACATTGCTCTAAATATCTTGTAGTGATCACTCAACATCGTGAACCCATGATGGGTTTTAATATAAGGGTTCATCTATACTAATTTTTTTGTCAAAATGGAGGAATTACATTTCATTGATGTTCTATTCTTAAAGCAGTGGTCCAAAGTCAAACTAAATTTCATCCTAAATCCCAATCTATCTTAGTAACTTAAGCTATTTTTTAATATACAGTTAGGTCCATATATATTTGGACAGAGACAACATTTTTCTAGTTTTGGTTCTAGACATTACCACAATGAATTTTAAACAAAACAATTCAGATGCCGTTGAAGTTCAGACTTTCAGCTTTCATTTGAGCGTATCCACATTAAAATTGGATGAAGGGTTTATGAGTTTCAGCTCCTTAACATGTGCCACCCTGTTTTTAAAGGGACCAAAAGTAATTGGACAATTGACTCCAAGGCTATTTCATGGACAGGTGTGGGCAATCCCTTCGTTATGTCATTCTCAATTAAGCAGATAAAAGGTCTGGAGTTGATTTGAGGTGTGGTGCTTGCATGTGGAAGGTTTTGCTGTGAAGTAAACATGCGGTCAAAGGAGCTCTCCATGCAGGTGAAACAAGCCATCCTTAAGCTGCAAAAACAGAAAAAACCCATCCGAGAAATTGCTACAATATTAGGAGTGGCAAAATCTACAGTTTGGTACATCCTGAGAAAGAAAGCACTGGTGAACTCATCAATGCAAAAAGACCTGGGCGCCCACGGAAGACGACAGTGGTGGATGATCGCAGAATAATCTCCATGGTGAAGAGAAACCCCTTCACAACAGCCAACCAAGTGAAGAACACTCTCCAGGAGGAAGGCGTATCAATATCCAAATCTACCATAAAGAGAAGACTGCATGAAAGTAAATACAGAGGGTTCACTGCACGGTGCAGGCCTCTCATAAGCATCAAGAATAAAAAGGCTAGACTGGACTTTGCTAAAAAACATCTAAAACAGCCAGCACAGTTCTGGAAGAACATTCTTTGGACAGATGAATCCAAGATCAACCTCTACCAGAATGATGGAAAGAGAAAAGTATGGCGAAGGCGTGGTACAGCTCATGATCCAAAGCATGCCACATCATCTGTAAAACACGGCGGAGGCAGTGTGATGGCTTGGGCATGCATGGCTGCCAGTGGCACTGGGTCACTAGTGTTTATTGATGATGTGACACAGGACAGAAGCAGCCGAATGAATTCTGATGTATTCAGAGCCATACTGTGTGCTCAGATCCAGCCAAATGCAGCCAAACTGATTGGTCGTAGTTTCATACTACAGATGGACAATGACCCAAAACATAAAGCCAAAGCAACCCAGGAGTTTATTAACCCCTTAAGCCCCGGAGCATTTTCCGTTTTTGCTCCCCTTGTTCCCAGAGCCATAGCGTTTTTATTTTTTGGTCAATATGGCCATGTGAGGGCTTATTTTTTGCGGGACGAGTTGTACTTTTCAACGCCATTACTAGTTTTACCATATCCTGTACGGGAAAACGGGAAAAAAATTCCAAGTGCGGTAAAATTGCAAAAAAAGTGCAATACCACAGTTGTTTTTTATTTATTTTTTTTACCACGTTCACTGAATGCTAAAACTGACCTGCCCTTCTCATTCTACAGGTCATTACGAGTTCATAGACACCAAACATGTATAGGTTCTTTTATATTTAAGTGGTGAAAAAAAATTCCAAAATTTGGTTAAAAAAAAAAAAATAATAAAAAAATAATAACTAGCGCCATTTTCTAAGACCCGTAGCGTCTCCATTTTTCGTGATCTGGGGCTGGTTGATGGCTTATTTTTTGCACGCCGGGCTGACGTTTTTATTGATAACATTTGGGGTAGATCCGATGTTTTGATCGCCCGTTATTGCATTTTATTGCAATTTTGCGGCGACCAAAAAACGTAATTCTGGCGTTTAGAATTTTTTTTATCGTTACGCCGTTTACCGATCGGATTAATTCTTTTTTTATATTGGTAGATCGGGCGATTCTGAACACTGCGATACCAAATATGTGTATGTAGGGTTTTTTTTTTATATATTTTATTTTGAATGGGGCGAAACTTTTTTTTTTTTACTTTTTGCATGCTTCAATAGTCTCCATAGGAGACTAGAAGCAGCAACTGTCCGATCGCCTCTGCTACATACAGGGGGACGAGCAGGTCCCCTGCATGCAGCAGAAATGGTCCTGTGCTATCAGCGCCGACCACTAGGTGGCGCTCATAGCGACAAGATCATGACAACCACAGGCGTCTGCTGCAGACCCTGGGTTGTCATGCCCACCCATCGGTGACCCGCGATCACGTGACGGGGTCGCCGGTGGGCGGGGCTTATGACGCGCTACCCGGAAGCGCGCGTTAAATGCTGCTGTCGGAGATTGACGGCGGCATTCAACATGTTAACAGCCGCGGGTGGATCGCGATTCCACCCGGGGCTGTTGCGGGCACATGTCAGCTGTAATAATCAGCGCCGGAGCCCTCACTGAACAGGCAGTACGCAAATATGCGTACTAATACGGCACTGGTAGTTAAGGGGTTAAAGAAAAGAAGTGGAATATTCTTGAATGGCCAAGTCAGTCACCTGATCTCACCCAATTGAGCATGCATTTCACTTGTTAAAGACTAAACTTCAGACAGAAAGGCCCACAAACAAACAGCAACTGAAAACCACTGCAGTGAAGGCCTGGCAGAGCATCAAAAAGGAGGAAACACAGCATCTGGTGATGTCCATGAGTTCAAGACTTCAGGCAGTCATTGCCAACAAAGGGTTTTCAACCAAGTACTAGAAATGAACATTTTATTTACAATTATTTAATCTGTCCAATTACTTTTGGTCCCTTTAAAAACAGGGTGGCACATGTTAAGGAGCTGAAACTCCTAAACCCTTCATCCAATTTTAATGTGGATACCCTCAAATGAAAGCTGAAAGTCTGAACTTCAACTGCATGTGAATTGTTTTGTTTAAAATTCATTGTGGTAATGTCTAGAACCAAAATTAGAAAAATGTTGTCTCTGTCCAAATATATATGGACCTAACTGTATTTGTATTAGAAATTCCCTATCTACACTATATAACTGCTTTGCTACTTTTTTTTTTTCCCCCTGTGTGATGACGCTACATTTGAGAATAATCCCAGTGCATGGGATACTCAAAGCATCATCAGAGCAGGGGGCAGAGGCTGCGGTCACTGCCCCCTCTGTGAAACGAAGAGTCATCATTTCAGGGGCTCTGCTCATCCCTGCTGTATCCCTCCCTGCGACCTGTGAGATCTGCACAGTGATCGCGTCCGCTCAGATCAGTAATACTCAGCCAGCAACAGTGCGGTTTCTGAAACCCAGGCGTGAGACTAGCGCCACCCCTGCTAGTGACGTCACTAGTCTCCTGCATGCCGGGTATTGTGACAGCGCTCTGTTGTCGGCTGATTATTGTTGACCTGAGCCGACAACAGAGCGGGCACTGTCACTGTGCAGATCTCACAGATCGCATGGAGGGACGAGCACAGCCCCTGAAATGAGGGTCACTGATGACGCTGGGGTTTCTCAAACGAATCGTCACAGGAAAAAAAATAATAGAGCATTTACGGAAAGGTAGGGAATTTTTAATATAATTATATTAGAAAATAGCTTTTACAGCACTAAATAGATAGGGATTTAGAATAAAGTTTAGTTTGACTTTGGACCAGCCCTTTAAAGAGATTGTCCTCTTTGATATAGTTTAAAATAAAGGCCATGGTGGCGCTTTAAATCACCCATACTCACCTACACGTCCCCCTGATGCTCCTGCGTGCTGAAGGGGCGTCTCTGGCTTCCTCTGGCAGGAGGGGGGTCATTCTGTGACTCCTGCGGCCAAATTCTGTTGGGAGTCGTAGAAAGTCTCCCAGCATTTTTCTGAAGGCTTGGTTGGAACTTGACCACTGCAGCCAATCAGTGGCTGCAGCAGTCACCTGACAACTCACTTTCTTCTTTGGAAGAAGTAGTCAGGAGACTGGTAGGGAATGCCAGCAGAAGTACAGAGAAGCAATTGCAGTCCAGTAGGTTTTTTTTCTTTTTTTAGCACCACCGTGACTCAATTTTAAAATATGTCATAAAAGTGGACGACCCCTTTATAATGGACAATCAATGTATTAATCAAAGGGACAGCAGGACTGACTGGATTCCTGCAGCAGGTCTCGTACATATCAATGTGGTAAAAGGGTATAAGCCATGGGATAGACTATTAAAAAAAATTGTTTCATGGATGGTGACGATAATCCGGAAGATTTTTTTTAGACATGTTTAAAAGGTCTATTAAACATAGCAAAAGGCAAATGTAACCGCACCTTTAACAATATCCCACATAATTGCTGAATTATCCACAGATGCTGAAACCATGAAGTTGCTGTCCTGTGTCCAGCTAATGTCGTACACATCTTCCAAGTGACCCCTGCAAAATGAAAGAAGAATATTTAGAGGATTTTAACCTTTCTTGAGGCAGTCTGCCAACATAAAAACGAAGGTTGAAGGAACATTCAATATATTTTCTAGCAACTAAGGTCTAATAAACAATCCACAACACAAATCTAGAATACAGTGCTCAAAACAATACAATAAAATAGATTATAAAAAAAATAAAATAATAATCTAAAATGTAAAGTGCTGTGGAATATGTTGGCGCTATAGAAATAAAAAATTAAATAATAAATTGTGTATATACACTGATCAAAAAAATAAAGGGAACACTGAAATAACACATCCTAGATCTGAATGAATGAAATATTCTCATTGAATACTTTGTTCTGTACAAAGTTGAATGTGCTGACAACAAAATCACACAAAAATCATCAATGGAAATCACATTTATTAACCAATGGAGGCCTGGATTTGGAGTCACCCCCAAAATTAAAGTGGAAAAACACACTACAGGCTGATCGAACTTTGATGTAATGTCCTTAAAACAAGTCAAAATGAGGCTGAGTATTGTGTGTGGCCTCCACGTGCCTGTATGACCTCCCTACACCGCCTGGGCATGCTCCTGATGAGGCTCAGTATTGTGTGTGGCCTCCACGTCCTGTATGACCTCCCTACAACGCCTGGGCATGCTCCTGATGAGGTTGCGGATGGTCTCCTGTGGGATCTCCTCCCAGACCTGGACTAAAGCATCCGCCAACTCCTGGACAGTCTGTGGTGCAACGTGAGGTTGGTGGATGGAGCGAGACATGATGTCCCAGATGTGCTCAATCGGATTCAGGTCTGGGGAACGGGCGGGCCAGTCCATAGCTTCAATGCCTTCATCTTGCAGGAACTGCTGACACACTCCAGCCACATGAGGTCTGGCATTGTCCTGCATTAGGAGGAACCCAGGGCCAACCGCACCAGCATATGGTCTCACAATGGGTCTGAGGATCTCATCTCGGTACCTAATGGCAGTCAGGCTACCTCTGGCGAGCACATGGAGGGCTGTGCAGCCCTCCAAAGAAATGCCACCCCACACCATTACTGACCCACTGCCAAACCGGTCATGTTGAAGGATGTTGCAGGCAGGAGAACACTCTCCACGGCATCTCCAGACTCTGTCACGTCTGTCACATGTGCTCACTGTGAACCTGCTTTCATCTGTGAAGAGCACAGGGCGCCAGTGGCGACTTTGCCAATCCTGGTGTTCTGTGGCAAATGCCAAGCGTCCTGCACGGTGTTGGGCTGTGAGCACAACCCCCATCTGTGGACGTCGGGCCCTTATACCACCCTCATGGAGTCAGTTTCTTACCGTTTGTGCAGACACATGCACATTTGTGGCCTGCTGGAGGTCATTTTGCAGGGCTCTGGCAGTGCTCCTCCTGTTCCTCCTTGCACAAATGCGGAGGTAGCGGTCCTGCTGCTGGGTTGTTGCTCTCCTACGGCCCCCTCCATTTCTCCTGGTGTACTGGCCTGTCTAAACACCTGAACAAGGAATGTATAAGCGGGGCCCAATTGCAAAACTAGACAACCAACAGAAGATTAGACCCCTAAAATATAACTTTTATTCGAATATGCTAAAAAGGACTCAGTAGTCACCATAACAACAAACACAAAAACAAGACAAAATGCCAGGGAACAGGGATAAGTCACACATCAGTCAGGAGGGATTACGGGCTCTATCTGTCCCTATTTTGTCCCTAAATTCTCTCCCTTCCTGACAGCGGAGGTTGGCACCCTAATTTTTGCTCCGTGGCGCCCCCGCTCAACGTCGGTGTCCCTAATATCCCTGGTAAATCTCTATCTTTATATTTAAAAAAACACAATCGTGAATAAAAGATAGAGAAAAGTGAACGTACAGATTAAGAAGCCGACAATTCATCATAGATATGCATTTAAGGAGACCCAAGTCTATATATTGCGACAATAATAATAGCCCTGGGAATTTTTTAGAAGGTAAAATTTGTCTCAAGATAGCTGGTTTATTACATTCATACACAAACCAGCATATACTAAATAACCAAAGCTAATAAAGCAGGTTCTGTTATGAGACTAATCCCCAGAAGTAATGCCCACAGACCGGTATCACATATGCATCCTGCTCTATGTCGTTCTAAATTGTCAGAGCCAGAATGTGATAGAGACTGTAACACATACAAGCAAAACAAATGACCAATTCTAAATGCATTAAAACAATCTCAATATCATTTAGTAAGGAATAGCATTTATCATTGGTAATGCATTATGTCACATCTCATAGATATCAAAGAAATAACACAAATCATTAGTGATTCCTAATATCCTATGTCAGAAAATACAGGGATTTAGCACTTATCATAGATAGTCCCTTATATCATGTCCCAAATGCAAAGACAGTCTGATATCATATAAATAGACAGGGAGCAACACTTATCATTGATGATCCCTCATATCTCGTCCCATGTTATGGTGACTACTGAGTCCTTTTTAGCATATTCGAATAAAAGTTATATTTTAGGGGTCTAATCTTCTGTTGGTTGTCTTGTACTGGCCTGTCTCCTGGTAGCGCCTCCAGCCTCTGGACACTACGCTGTCAGACACAGCAAATCTTCTTGCCACAGCTCGCATTGATGTGCCATCATAGATGAGCTGCACTACCTGAGCAACTTCTGTGGGTTGTAGAGTCTGTCTCATGCTACCAAGAGGGTGAAAGTGCAACCAACATTCAAAAGTGACCAAAACATCAGCCAGAAAGCATTGGTACTGAGATGTGGTCTGTGGTCCCCACCTGCGGAACCACTCCTTTATTGAGGGTGTCTTGATAATTGCCAATAATTTCCATCTATTGTCTATTCCATTTGCACAACAGCATGTGAAATTGATTGTCAATCCGTGTTGCTTCCTAAGTGGACAGTTTGATTTCACAGAAGTTTGATTTACTTGGAGTTATATTCTGTTGTTTAACCCCTTAACGACCATGGGTCTTTCTGTTTTTGTGTTTTCATTTTTTGCTCCCCTTCTTCCCAGAGCCAGAACTTTTTTAATTTTCGTTCAATATGACCGTATGAGGGCTTATTTTTTGCGGGACAAGGTGTACTTTTAAACGCCATCACTGGTTTTACCATATCGTGTGTTGGAAAACGGGAAAAAAATTCCAAGTGCGGTGAAATTGCAAAAATAATGCAATTCCACAGTTGTTTTTTGGGGTTTTTTTTCACCACGTTCACTGATTGCTAAAAACTGACCTGCCATCATTATTCTCCAGGTCATTACGAGTTTGTAGACACCAAACATGTATAGATTCTTTTTCATTTAAGTGGTGAAAAAAAATGCAAAAGTTTGCTATAAAGAAAAAAAAAACAAAAAAACGCCATTTTCCAAGACCCGTAGCGTCTCAGTTTTTCGGGATCTGGGGCCAGGTGAGGGCTTATTTTTTGCGCCGGGCTGTCGTTTTTATTGATACTATTTTGGGGTAGATCCGATGTTTTGTTCACCCGTTATTGCATTTTATTGCAATGTTGCAGCGACCAAAAAAACGTAAATCTGGCGTTTAGAATTTTTTTCTCGTTACGCCGTTTACCGATCGGATTGATTCTTTTATATTGATAGATCGGGCGATTCTGAACACGGCGATAGCAAATATGTGTGTGTTTTTTTTAATTTTTTTTAATTTTGAATGGGGCGTGATTTAAACTTTCATATTTTTTTTAATATTTTTAAAAACATTTTTTTTTTTTTTTTTTTTTACACTTACTGCTTGCTTCTATAGTCTCCATAGGAGACTAGAAGCAGCAGATGTCTGATTACTTCTACTGCATACAGGCGATGAGCAGATCGCTTGTATGCAGCAGAAATGCTCACTTGCTATGAGCGCTGACCACTAGGTGGCACTCATAGCAATTGAGACATGACAACCACAGGCGTCTGCTGCAGACCCTGGGTTGTCATGCCCACCCATCGATGACCCGCGATCACGTGAAGGGGTCACCGATGGGCGGGGCTTAGGACGCGCTTCCCGGAAGCGCGAGTTAAATACCGCTGTCAGAGATTGACAGCGGCATTTAACATGTTAACAGCCGCGGGTGGATCGCGATTCCACCAGCGGCTGTTGCGGGCACATGTCAGCTGTAATAATCAGCTGACATGTGCCCGGTTCAGTGTGGGTTCAGCGCCGGAGCTCCCGCTGAACCGGCCTTTGCGACCAGGTGCGTACTATTACTGACCTGGTCGAAAAGGGGTTAAGTGTGTTCCCTTTATTTTTTTGAGATGTATGTATGTATGTATTCATTTAGAAACAACATTACTCATGTTTTAACTCAGGAAGAGTTCAGAAATCAATATTTGGTGGAATAACCATGATTCTTAATCCCGGCTTTCATGCGTCTTGGCTGCTTTCCTCCAGTCTTTCACGCCGCTCCTGGCACAAAAATGTAAGCAGTTCTTCTTTGTTTGATGGCTTGTGACTTTCCATCTTCCTCTTGATTACATTCCAGAGGTTTTCCATGGGGTTCAGATCTGGAGACTGGGCTGGCCATGACAGGGTCTTGATGTGGTGCACCTTCATCCACACATTGATTGACCTAGCTGTGCGGCATGGGGCACTGTCCTCAGAGTTGGGGAACATTGCCTGAGCAGAAGGAAGCAAGTGGTTTTCAAGGATAACCTTGTATGCGGCTTGATTCATACGTCCTTCACAAAGATTAACCTGCCCAATTCCAGCTTTGCTGAAGCATCCCCAGATCATCACCGATCCTCCACCAAATTTCACAGTGGTGCAAGACACTGTGGCTTGTATGCCTCTCCAGGTCTCCATCTAACCATTAGATGACCAGGTGTTGGGCAACGCTGAATATTAGACTCATCAGAGAAGATTACTTTACTCCAGTCCTCTATGGTCCAATCCTTATGGTCTTTGGCAATCTTCCGCCCGGCTCTCCTTTGCTTCTCATTGATGAAAGGCTTTTTTCTAGCTTTACATGACTTGAGGCCTCTAGGAGCCTGTTATGAACTGTTCTTACCTTGCACTTCACCCCCGCTGCCATTTGCCATTCCTTTTGTACGTCACTTGATGCCATCCTGCGGTTGCTGAGTGACATTCAAATAAGATGACGGTCATCCCGGTCAGTGGAGAGTCGCTTTGCCCCTCTGCCGGTCTGTAGCTTTGTTGTCCCCAATGTCTGCTACTTGACCTTGTTGTAATGGACTGCTGTCTTCAAAATTTTAAGGATGGAGGCAACATGACGCTCACTGTATAGTAAAACCAGAATTGAGCCCTTCTTTTCCTCACTCAAGACTTTTCTTTTCAACTCCTTTGGCATGGTTAAAAGTTATTTTTCCATTCAAATTACTCTTGGGCTATTCCTAGCACTTGTTTTGCCATCCAGCTTGTCCTATTGCAAGAGGATTGTGAAGAGCACAGCAGGGTTTTTATAGTTTCCCTCGTTACATAAGATTTGGTTCAGGTGATCACCTAATCAGAAGCACATTAAGTAGAATGAGGTGGACGGTGGTTGGAATTCAACTGACACTGGAATGGAATGGCCGTCAGACATCTGGAGATGGGGATTGTTAGAAAACTGCGCAGTGGTCTCTTCATTTTTGCCAGATATATATATTGGTAAAGAGACTCGCTCGGCTCTCCAGTGGTAGACACAGGACACACGGTTTGGGTTAACTTCCTGCTGGTTTATTCTGAGGCATAAACTTCAACAGCATCCCATAAAAATAAACAGGCCCTCTCGGGGTTAATGAGAAAAACAAAAAGATAAGGTACCACAGAGTCCAATAGTAAGCAAGGCTCTGCCCCATGCAGGTAGCACAGTGAAGTCTTCTGCAACACCAGTGCTCCGGTGTCGGTCTCTGGTTTCACCCAAACACAGCCTGGAGACTTCACTCTCCAGACCACACACTCCAGAGAAACAAAGCTGACTGACCATTTAACCCTGCTCAGCCAGACGCTGAGGGGAGGAAGGGGAATGGCCTCCCACCCTCTCTGCCATTCCCATAAAAACGCACACCCTTTTAACCCCTTAATTGCCGGGGACGTATTAGTACGCATATTTGCGTACTGCCCGTTCAGTGAGGGCTGCTGCGCTGAGCCCTCACTGAACGGAGCACATGTCAGCTGATTCTTACAGCTGACATGTGCCCGCAACAGCCGCGGGTGGAATCGCGATCCACCCGCAGCTGTTAACATGTTAAATGCCGCTGTCAATCTCTGACAGCAGCATTTAACGCGCGCTTCCGGGTAGCGAGTCATAAGCCCCGCCCACCGGCGACCCCATCACGTGATCGCGGGTCGCCGATGGGTGGGCATGACAACCCAGGGTCTGCAGCAGACGCCTGTGGTTGTCATGATCTTGTCGCTATGAGCGCCACCTAGTGGTCGGCGCTCATAGCACAGGACCATTTCTGCTGCATGCAGGGGACCTGCTCGTCCCCTATATGTAGCACAGGCGATCGGATAGTTGCTGCTTCTAGTCTCCTATGGAGACTATAGAAGCATGTAAAAAGTAAAAAAAAAAAGTTTTTAAAAATATAAAAAAAAAAATATATAAAAGTTTAAATCACCCCCCTTTTGCCCCATTCAAAAAAATAAACCCACATACACATATTTGGTATCGCCGCGTTCAGAATCGCCCGATCTATCAATATAAAAAAAGAATTAATCAGATCGGCAAACGGCATAACGAGAAAAAAATTCTAGACGCCAGAATTACGTTTTTTGGTCGCCGCAAAATTGCAATAAAATGCAATAACGGGCCATCAACCAGCCCCAGATCACGAAAAATGGAGACGCTACGGGTCTTAGAAAATGGCGCTATTTTTTTTTTTTTACCAAATGTTGGAATTTTTTTTCACCACTTAAATATAAAAGAACCTATACATGTTTGGTGTCTATGAACTCGTAATGACCTGTAGAATGAGAAGGGCAGGTCAGTTTTAGCATTCAGTGAACGTGGTAAAAAAAATAAATAAAAAACAACTGTGGTATTGCACTTTTTTTGCAATTTTACCGCACTTGGAATTTTTTCCCCGTTTTCTCGTACAGGATATGGTAAAACTAGTAATGGCGTTGAAAAGTACAACTCGTCCCGCAAAAAATAAGCCCTCACATGGCCATATTGACCAAAAAATAAAAACGCTATGGCTCTGGGAACAAGGGGAGCAAAAACGGAAAATGCTCCGGGGCTTAAGGGGTTAAAGAGAGTTAACCCCCCAGCATATAACATGCTGACAGAAATTCAGTAGGTTTCAGTTCACACAGGAGAGCATCCTGAGTGACACATACCTCCCCTCGTATATCAGACCAGTGACTGTCACAAAATATAAATGCTGGCGCAACCTGGGCCCCTCTTGTGATCCCTAGACTTCAGCAAAAGACATGACGTCGCAATAGAGTTAATCACATGATATTGAGGGATCCTAAAAATCACAAGAAGTGCCCAGGAGTCCGGCATTTGAGTGCTGGCAGTGGTACTTCACAATGCCCCGGTATTTGCTCAACTCTAGCAAAGACATCGATAATTGGATGCCAGATACCTTAGAGACTTAAAGACAGTCCAGTTTTCCTTGTTCAGCTCAGTTTCTTCTTCCTCGTTAAAAGGAGTGGATTCCATTTCTTTGCTTTCGCTGAGTTTCCATAATAAGATTACAGCATCTGCACAATAAAGGGAAAAAATATTCCAGTTATCAGGAACCCAGAACATCTGACTGAACACAGAGACCAGAACCCACGATTACCTGTAAACTCAGGGCAATTTGTTGTACAAGTCCAGGACAGTTATAAGAAATCTGGTCCCTAATCCAGCACATACAGTGGGAAAAAAAGTATTTAGTCAGCCACCAATTGTGCAAGTTCTCCCACTTAAAAAGATGAGAGAGGCCTGTAATTGACATCATAGGTCGACCTCAACTATGAGAGACAAAATGAGAAAACAAATCCTGAAAATCACATTGTCTGATTTGGAAAGAAATTTGTTTCAAATTTTGGTGGAAATAAGTATTTGGTCAATTACAAACAAGCAAGATTTCTGTCTCTCACAGACCTGTAACTTCTTCTTTAAGAGGCTCCTCTGTCCTCCACTCATTACCTGTAGTACTGGCACCTCTGTCCTCCACTCATTACCTGTAGTACTGGCTCCTCTGTCCTCCACTCATTACCTGAAGTACTGGCTCCTCTGTCCTCCACTCATTACCTGAAGCACTGGCTCCTCTGTCCTCCACTCATTACCTGAAGCACTGGCTCCTCTGTCCTCCACTCATTACCTGAAGTACTGGCTCCTCTGTCCTCCACTCATTACCTGAAGTACTGGCTCCTCTGTCCTCCACTCATTACCTGAAGCACTGGCTCCTCTGTCCTCCACTCATTACCTGTAGTACTGGCTCCTCTGTCCTCCACTCATTACCTGTAGTACTGGCTCCTCTGTCCTCCACTCATTACCTGTAGTACTGGCTCCTCTGTCCTCCACTCATTACCTGTAGCACTGACTCCTCTGTCCTCCACTCATTACCTGAAGCACTGGCTCCTCTGTCCTCCACTCATTACCTGTAGTACTGGCTCCTCTGTCCTGCACTCATTACCTGAAGTACTGGCTCCTCTGTCCTCCACTCATTACCTGAAGTACTGGCTCCTCTGTCCTCCACTCATTACCTGTAGTACTGGCTCCTCTGTCCTCCACTCATTACCTGTAGTACTGGCTCCTCTGTCCTCCACTCATTACCTGTAGTACTGGCTCCTCTGTCCTCCACTCATTACCTGTAGTACTGGCTCCTCTGTCCTCCGCTCATTACCTGTAGTACTGGCTCCTCTGTCCTCCACTCATTACCTGTAGTACTGGCTCCTCTGTCCTCCACTCATTACCTGTAGTACTGGCTCCTCTGTCCTCCACTCATTACCTGTAGTACTGGCTCCTCTGTCCTCCACTCATTACCTGTAGCACTGGCTCCTCTGTCCTCCACTCATTACCTGTAGTACTGGCTCCTCTGTCCTCCACTCATTACCTGTAGTACTGGCACCTGTCCTCCACTCATTACCTGTAGTACTGGCACCTGTTTGAACTTGGTATCAGTATAAAAGACACCTGTCCGCAACCTCAAACAGTCACACTCAAAACTCCACTATGGTGAAGACCAAAGAGCTGTCGAAGGACACCAGAAACAAAATTGTAGCCCTGCACCAGGCTGGGAAGACTGAATCTGCAATAGGCTAGCAGCTTGGTGTGAAGAAATCAACTGTGGTTGCAATAATTAGAAAATGGAAGACATACAAGATCACTGATAATCTCCCTCGATCTGGGGCGCCACACAAGATCTCACCCCGTGGGGTCAAAATGATCTCAAGAACGGAGAGCAAAAATCCCAGAACCACACGGGGGGACCTAGTGAATGACCTGCAGAGAACTGGGACCAATGTTACACAGGCTACCATCAGTAACACACTACACCGCCAGGGACTCAGATCCTGCAGTGCCAGACGTGTCCCCCTGCTTAAGCCATTACATGTCCGGGCCTGTCTGAAGTTTGCTAGAGAACATTTGGATGATCCAGAAGAGTATTGGGAGAATGTCATATGGTCAGATGAAACCAAAGAAGAACTGTTTGGTAGAAACACAACTCGTCATGTTTGGAGGAGAAAGAATGCCAAGTTGCATCCAAAGAACATCATACCTACTGTGAAGCATGGGGGTGGCAACATCATGCTTTGGGGCTGTTTCTCTGCCAAGGGACCAGGACGACTGATCCGTGTACATGAAAGAATGAATGGGGCCATGTATCGTGAGATTTTGAGTGCAAAGCTCCTTCCATCAGCCAGGGCATTGAAGATGAAACGTGGCAGGGTCTTTCAGCATGACAATGATCCCAAGCACACCACCAGGGTAACGAAGGAGTGGCTTCGTAAGATGCATTTCAAGGTCCTGGAGTGGCCTAGCCAGTCTCCAGATCTAAACCCTATAGAAAACCATTGGAGGGAGTTGAAAGTCCATGTTGCCCAGCGACCGCCCCAAACCATCACTGCTCTAGAGGAGATCTGCATGGAGGAATGGGCCAACATACCAGCAACAGTGTGTGCCAACCTTGTGAAGACTTACAGAAAAAGTTTGACCTCTGTCATTGCCAACAAAGGATATATAACAAAGTATTGAGATGAACCAAATACTTATTTTCCACCAAAATTTTAAAAAAATTTCTTTCCAAATCAGACAATGTGATTTTCAGGATTTGTTTCCTCATTTTGTCTCTCATAGTTGAGGTCGACCTATGATGTCAATTACAGGCCGACCTCATCTTTTAAGTGGGAGAACTTGCACAATTGGTGGCTGACTAAATACTTTTTTTCCCCACTGTAAGATGCAGCAGGGAAAACCTATTCCTACACTCGTCTCACCTTTAATCCCTTCTAGACATATGACGTAAACTTGCATGTCCCTTTGACGCGGACGCACATGCTGAGCCGGCATCTTTCCTCACACACGTGATGGAGGGGCACCGATGAGTTGCCGTAACAGCTGGAGGTCTGCTGATGAACCCCGTCGCCTGTCATTATGATCCCCCTGTGAATGCTCGCCCGTGGCTGGCGTTCATAGGAGATCGTGATTTTTTGCTATACGCAGCAATGCTAATGCGGACAATTGTGACTTCAAGTTCCCTAAGGGGACTATTAAATGCAGTAAAAAAAATAAAATAATAAAAAAAAAAGTTTTAAAAAAATCTGAAAAAAATTAAAATAAGAATGTTTAAAAGTCACCCACCTTTTGCCACATTGTTTTATTTTTAATCAATGAATAATTAAAAGCACATACATTTGGTATCACTGTGTTTGTAAAAGTCCAATCAAAAATATTAAACTAATCCAATTGGTAAACGGCGTAACGGAAAAAAAAATAAAAATCAAAATGCCAATTTTTTTGCCCCCCAGCCTCACAACATTGTAATAAAAGGAGGTCAAAACATTGCATCTACCCCAAACATTAAAAACGTCAGCTCAGGGCACAAAAAAAAAAAAAAAAAGCCCTCACCCAGCCCCAGATCCCAAAAATTGGAAACGCTACTGTTTTCGGAAAATGCCAACAAAAGCAACACAGCCCTGACCTCACTACAGAGTGTATACATAAAGCGCAGCACAGTCTCACTACCGAGCGTGCACAAAAAGCGCAGCACAGCCTCACTACGGAGCAGGTACATAAAGCCCAGCACAGCCTCACTACGGAGCAGGTACATAAAGCCCAGCACAGCCTCACTACGGAGCAGGTACATAAAGCCCAGCACAGCCCCACTACTGAGCGTGTACATAAAGCGCAGCACAGCCTCACTACGGAGCAGGTACATAAAGCCCAGCACAGCCTCACTACGGAGCAGGTACATAAAGCGCAGCACAGCCTCACTACCGAGCGTGTACATAAAGCGCAGCACAGCCTCACTACGGAGCAGGTACATAAAGCGCAGCACAGCCTCACTACCGAGCAGGTACATAAAGCGCAGCACAGCCTCACTACCGAGCGTGTACATAAAGCGCAGCACAGCCTCACTACGGAGCAGGTACATAAAGCCCAGCACTGCCTCACTACTGAGCGTGTACATAAAGCGCAGCACAGCCTCACTACGGAGCAGGTACATAAAGCCCAGCACAGCCTCACTACAGAGCGTGCACATAAAGCCCAGCACAGCCTCACTACGGAGCAGGTACATAAAGCCCAGCACAGCCCCACTACGGAGCAGGTACATAAAGCGCAGCACAGCCTCACTACCGAGCAGGTACATAAAGCCCAGCACAGCCTCACTACGGAGCAGGTACATAAAGCCCAGCACAGCCTCACTACGGAGCAGGTACATAAAGCGCAGCACAGCCTCACTACCGAGCAGGTACATAAAGCCCAGCACAGCCCCACTACTGAGCGTGTACATAAAGCGCAGCACAGCCTCACTACCGAGCAGGTACATAAAGCCCAGCACAGCCTCACTACCGAGCAGGTACATAAAGCCCAGCACAGCCTCACTACCGAGCGTGCACATAAAGCGCAGCACAGCCTCACTACCGAGCGTGCACATAAAGCGCAGCACAGCCTCACTACCGAGCGTGCACATAAAGCGCAGCACAGCCTCACTACCGAGCGTGCACATAAAGCGCAGCACAGCCTCACTACCGAGCGTGCACATAAAGCGCAGCACAGCCTCACTACTGAGCGTGTACATAAAGCGCAGCACAGCCTCACTACGGAGCAGGTACATAAAGCGCAGCACAGCCTCACTACGGAGCAGGTACATAAAGCGCAGCACAGCCTCACTACCGAGCAGGTACATAAAGCCCAGCACAGCCTCACTACGGAGCAGGTACATAAAGCCCAGCACAGCCTCACTACCGAGCAGGTACATAAAGCCCAGCACAGCCTCACTACCGAGCAGGTACATAAAGCCCAGCACAGCCTCACTACGGAGCAGGTACATAAAGCGCAGCACAGCCTCACTACCGAGCGTGTACATAAAGCCCAGCACAGCATCACTACCGAGCAGGTACATAAAGCCCAGCACAGCCTCACTACCGAGCAGGTACATAAAGCGCAGCACAGCCTCACTACCGAGCAGGTACATAAAGCCCAGCACAGCCTCACTACCGAGCAGGTACATAAAGCGCAGCACAGCCTCACTACTGAGCGTGTACATAAAGTGCAGCACAGCCTCACTACTGAGCGTGTACATAAAGCGCAGCACAGCCTCACTACCGAGCGTGCACATAAAGCGCAGCACAGCCTCACTACCGAGCGTGCACATAAAGCGCAGCACAGCCTCACTACGGAGCAGGTACATAAAGCCCAGCACAGCCCCACTACAGAGCGTGTACATAAAGTGCAGCACAGCCTCACTACCGAGCGTGTACATAAAGTGCAGCACAGATTCATCTCAACTAAAAGCCGATATCCTTAGATCAGGAACAGAACAGACATTTATAGGACATTTCATAACTTTGCCAAATTCTTATAAAAACATTTACACCACATCCTGCATTGCGCTACTGTACCCAAATTATATATTTTAGGAGTCTGTCCATTTTATTCCAACTCCACCAAAATGGACGCTGAATATTTTAAATATTTTAGCTACGTTCAAGAAACCAACAATTGAAACAATCAAGGAGATGCCGACGGTAGACGAAATGTAAATGAAAACCATACCGTCTCCACCCGATGCCAAAACCTCCCCGTTAGGAGAGAATCGCACGACGTTGACGGCCTTGGTGTGACGGGTGAGGCTGGCTAAGAACTCCACCATGGCTTTCCCCTTCTCGTTTTTCTCCACCTTCCAAAGCTGAAAAAGATAAAATAAGTAAAATAAAAATCGGACAGAAAAATTAGAAAGTTGTACCGATCTCCCTTGTGTATAAACCTTTCTAGACCCACTCAGGAAAGTTATCACCCACAATATATACTGTCACCGTTACGGCGAGTAAACTACACTGTGTTCCAAATTATTATGCAAAAAGTGTTTAGGAGTGATAAGGGAAGAATTTTTTTGATTGTCAGTTAAACTCATTGATGGTGATGTGTGTCAGGGCTCTTTATATCACTGTAAGCAATTGCAGACACCTGTGCTAATTAGTTTGGCAGGTGTGTCCAATGAAAGGCAAGACTACTTAAGAAGGCTGTCCCACATTATTAAGCAGCCTACATTTTCTGCCAAAATGGGAAAGAAAAAGGATGTGTCGGCTGCTGAGAAGCAACAAATTGTGGAGTGTTTAGGTCAAGGCATGACTAAAATCAACATTGCCAAGACACTTCATCGTGATCATCGCACAATCAAGAAGTATGTAGCTGATTCACAGTACACACGTGTGCGTGCTGATAAGGGAAAATTGAGGACTCTTTCCTACAGGCAATTACGTCAGGTTAAAAGAGCAGCGGCAAAAAAGCCTTGTCATAGCGGCAGACAAGTTTTTGAAGCTGCTGGTGCCTCCAACGTCCCCCGAACAACAAGATGCAGGGTCCTTCAGAGGTTTGCAACTGTGTGTAAGCCATCCTGTCGACCTCCTCTATCCACTGCACACAAGCAGAAACGGCTCCAGTGGGCCAAACAATACATGAAGACTGACTTCAAAACTGTTTTGTTCACCGATGAGTGCCGTGCAACGCTCGATGGTCCAGATGGATGGAGTGGAGGATGGCTGGTTGATGGATACCCCATGCAAACACGGCTACGGCGCCAACGAGGAGGTGGAGTAATGTTTTGGGCTGGAATCATGGGGAGAGAGATTGTCGGCCCCTTTAGGATCCCTGAAGGGGTAAAGATGAACTCCATAATGTATGTTGAGTTTCTCAAACAGCACTTCCTTCCATGGTTCAAGAAGAAGAACCGTGCATTCCGCAGCAAGATCATTTTCATGCATGATAATGCCCCGTCTCATGCTGCACATAACACATCTGCATCTCAGGCTGCTGTGGGCATAAAAGGGGACAAACTTATGGTGTGGCCCCCATGCTCCCCTGACCTCAACCCCATTGAGAACCTCTGGAGCATCATCAAAAGGAGTGTCTATGATGGCGGGAGGCAGCTCACATCTAAGCAACAGCTCTGGGAGGGTATTCTGTCCTCATGCAAAACAATTGAAGCAGAAACCATCCAAAACCTGACAAATTCAATGGACGAGAGAGTTCAGAAGCTCCTTTCGAACAAGCGGTCCTATGTGCAAATGTAACATCACCTAGAATAAAGTTTTGAGGTGAAAACTGTTTGATTTCAGTTTGTAATAACCTGCTAATGCTTATAATTGCAAAAATGACCATTTTTTTTGTTCTTTATTAAAATGAAAAGGTTGAAAACTCTGCTGTGCATAATAATTTGGAACATGCATTTTGAGTGCAGTTTGAGTTTTTTATTTTTTAAAAAATATACTGTTATCATAGGCAGTTTGTACAAAAACCTTTCAATTGTACTCTAATAGTTATTTGACTGGAAAATTACAATGACTGCAATTCATATAGGTAATTTGGGAAAATCTGAGAAAATATTATTTTCATAATAATTTGGAACACAGTGTACTTTACCAATTCACCAGGAGAAAAGATTAACTCGTGGCCTTAAAAAAGTGAAACCATTTGCCTTCTTCGGGTGGTCTTAGCCAACGTTCCTCCTCCGCCCACCCAATAAACGTACCCGCACTGCAGTGTCCACCCCGGCAGAGGCCAATCTGTTAATTTTGCTGTTGCCATGCTGAAAATCCACGCTGTACACCGGCTCACGGTTGTGCCAGGAAATTTCACAGGTGATGACTTTCATTCTGGATACAAAGAACAAACAATCCAAAATTGTCATTGATTCAACCATATTGAATAACAATCACATCGGGGTCCCTCCCTGGGACTAATGGCGGGACCACAGGGGGCCGTATCGGGCCATATCAGCTAATACTTAATTTGTCTTCTCAGCAATAAAGGTCTCTAAAATGCAAAAAAAAAATAAAATAGTAATTCTGAATTATTTTAGCGGTTTCTGTGCTCTTAGCAGAAGATCCTGTGTTGTAAAGTCACTATATGATGTGACCCAGCCCCCATGGGGGTCTAATCCTTTGAGGCAGAGTTCAGATCAAGAGACCCTCAGTCGGTCTGGGATTCGGGGTCTGTGCTTGGAAAGTGAATCTCTGATGTGTGAATGTCATCTTTGATTGCCTCCAGCCAAACCACTGCCCCCCTACACATATGAAATATTCACGTGTTCTTAATGGGGTGAAAGCAAATAAAAGCCTAGGTCTTATTTCCTATAAGGACAAAGCATCAGACATGCTGATAATCAATATGCCTGATCTTTGCATCTCCCAAAAAACTGCTGTCGAAGGAAACAACCCAATATCCGTGACTTTTATCCGTGTAACAGAGTCTATGGCCACGTTCAGTATTTGTAAGCCAAAACCAGGAGTGGGTGATAAATACAGAAGTGGTGACGTGATTCTATTATACTTTTCCTCTGATTGTTCCACTCCTGGTTTTGGCCTAAAAATCCTGATGTAAAAAACTGACCAAATACCGAACGTGGCCTAGTAGGCATCACCATGGTAGAAAATTGGTGCAGAGGTGGGATCTCATGGATTGGTGACCTGGTTTCTGCACACATCCATTCCAGTATGGGCTCGATTTTTGTAAATAAAGTGGGGAGGGTCAAAGTGCCAAAAGCTGCCCACCGATTGCTGAAATCAAGGGACAGAAGCTCCGAGCCGTTTTGTGCCCCTTTGTCTTCTACGCAGGGATCACAATATAAGAAATCTACAAATCCGTAGACCATCTTTCCACACAATGGCAAGCTACAGACGAGAGTATTTTTTGCCATCCGAGAAAATCAGTTATCCAAATGACACTGATCAGAGTTTGATCCGATTCTCCCGGATGAGAAGAAAAAAAAAAAAAGGTTTCCATTCTGTCAGGAAATTGGACTGCACTCAAATGTCATCCGATAGCAATCTGATGCTTCCCTCAGAGTTGTTGACTTGCATGGTCGAGGGTGATGCTAATTTTTCCTCGTAGAAGCTTGGTCCGAGGAAAAAAAAATAATAATTGCACGTGCACGGCCGCATAGAATAACAATGATCCGAGTGTCATCTGATGTCTTGGACCAATAATACTTTCATCTGCACGAGCCCAAAGAGTTAGCACGTCGATCCATTCGCCCCCAATCAAAATTTCGGACATGGCGGAAGCTGAATTCAACAACTTTCTGAAGAACTTTGTTGCAATTCGTAGCTCTCTTTGCAGTCAGTGAATGAGAACGCTCTTGCTTACATTGTTGCAGTCAGGACATTGATACATTGTAACTAATGAGCAACAATGTCTCCACCGCTGCTGGTGATCATCGGATACACCCTGACTCGGTATCCAGGTCTGAAGTGATAATATTTTGATGTGGACGTGCGATGTTTTAGCTTACCTGCAGCCGATCACTACACATGAGTGCGGCAGTAATCACTCCCCACAAACGGTGACGTCAGGGAGGATATTACTTCACTTTCTCCCTGCAGCCGATCACTATACACGAGGGTGGCAGTAATCACTCCCCGCGAGCGCCAGAGGGAAAGATATTACTTCATTTTCTCCCTGCAGCCACTGCTCCAGATAATCAGATTTTAAGTATTAACCTGCACATTTCTCCTATATCTGCAGGTTATTGGCATTTCTGGAGGCGGCAGGTTACCTTTAAAGCCATACATTTTGGATTTCTGAAATATGGATTAAAGAGGTTGCCCTGAAAATAAAAATAATTCTAGGGATTGATTTTTAAAAATAAATAAAAAAAAATTACATGACAGCCTCCAGTCATCATCTGCAGATTTATTGCAGGCTGCTGCCAGAGGTTTCCATTAACTAGAGGTGGAAGCAATAGATTGGCTGCAGCGGTCACATAACTAGAGGAGCGAGTCGCTGACATCTGGACAATGCAGGCCTCCACAGCGGCATGCACTGGATCCATAGGCAGGGGTAGGGACCCCAATTGTGTGACACAGCCGGCACCTGCCTAAAAAAGCCAGATCTACATGCCACGGCTAATCGCTGACAGCGGCGTCATCGCAGAAGGCGGGCGGGGAGGCTGCCATCTTAGTCTTTCCATGATGCCCAGAAAAAATAACGTTTTGACTTTAGAAAGAAAGAAAGGAGGGGGGGCGACAAAACTAAAATTTGACCGGGCCTGGAAGGGGTTAAATAGGATTTCCTGCAGTCCTATGTAAATCCATGGAATCGTGATGGACCAAAGGCAGAATCAGCCAACACTACACCGAGCAGCGGAGGATGCTGAGAGTTGTAGTCCATGCTGTCATTTATAGGAGAAAGAGGAGACAGTGCAGCAGTCGCCGATTAAAGTACAGATTATATATATCTCCACATACACATATATATATATATATATATATATATATATATATATATATATATATATATATATATATATAATGTGTATCATATGCACACACATATATAGTCTCCACACATACATCATATATACAGTATATTTCCATCCATACATGTTTATCTCTCTATATAACACCAGCAGCTCTGCCCAGTACAATACGTCCCTCCATGTCAGCCCTGCCCCTGCTCGGTGCCGCCGGTACCGGGAGAGCGCGCTTCTTACCTCAGTCCGGGATTTGACTGCAGACACTTTCCCGCCCGCGCTCTCTGTCCCGTCACCTGGAGTTTCGGCTGCTGCAGCGCCACCTGGCGGCGGGGAGGGAGCAGTGCGGCCTCCTGATGTGTAGACAGTGGAGAGGCGATCAGCTGTGGACTGCGGACGGTGAGTGATGGGGGCCAAGAGATGGTTTCAGGGAGATTTCACATGTCAGAAAATTGTTTTACACACAGATCCAGAAATCAAATATAGAGCACACACACCCCCAGCAGTGAAATTCGCAGAGTGCCCCCATAAACAGCCCAAGCCGCAGAGCGACCCCATAAACAGTCCAAACAGCAGTGTCCCCATAAACAGTCCAAACCACAGAGCGACCCCATAAACAGTCTAAACAGCAGAGCACCCCATAAACAGTCCAAACCGCAGAGCGCCCCCATAAACAGTCCAAACAGCAGAGCGCCCCCATAAACAGTCTAAACAGCAGAGCACCCCATAAACAGTCCAAACCGCAGAGCACCCCCATAAACAGTCCAAACCGCAGAGCGCCCCCATAAACAGTCCAAACCGCAGAGCGACCCCATAAACAGTCTAAACAGCAGAGCACCCCCATAAACAGTCCCAACAGCAGAGCGCCCCCATAAACAGTCCAAACAGCAGAGCGCCCCCATAAACAGTCCAAACCGCAGAGCGACCCCATAAACAGTCTAAACAGCAGAGCACCCCATAAACAGTCCAAACCGCAGAGCACCCCCATAAACAGTCCAAACTGCAGAGCACCCCCATAAACAGTCCAAACTGCAGAGCACCCCCATAAACAGTCCAAACCGCAGAGCACCCCCATAAACAGTCCAAACCGCAGAGCGCCCCCATAAACAGTCCAAACCGCAGAGCACCCCCATAAACAGTCCAAACAGCAGAGCACCCCCATAAACAGTCCAAACCGCAGATTGCCCCCATAAACAGTCCAAACAGCAGAGCACCCCCATAAACAGTCCAAACCGCAGAGCACCCCCATAAACAGTCCAAACCGCAGAGCACCCCCATAAACAGTCCAAACCGCAGAGCACCCCCATAAACAGTCCAAACAGCAGAGCACCCCCATAAACAGTCCAAACCGCAGATTGCCCCCATAAACAGTCCAAACAGCAGAGCACCCCCATAAACAGTCCAAACCGCAGATTGCCCCCATAAACAGTCCAAACCGCAGAGCACCCCCATAAACAGTCCAAACCGCAGATTGCCCCCATAAACAGTCCAAACCGCAGAGCACCCCCATAAACAGTCCAAACCGCAGATTGCCCCCATAAACAGTCCAAACCACAGAGCACCCCCATAAACAGTCCAAACCGCAGAGCACCCCCATAAACAGTCCAAACCGCAGAGCACCCCCATAAACAGTCCAAACAGCAGAGCACCCCCATAAACAGTCCAAACCGCAGAGCGCCCCCATAAACAGTCCAAACCGCAGAGCGCCCCCATAAACAGTCCAAACCGCAGAGCGCCCCCATAAACAGTCCCAACAGCAGAGCGCCCCCATAAACAGTCCAAACCGCAGAGCGCCCCCATAAACAGTCCCAACAGCAGAGCGACCCCATAAACAGTCCAAACCGCAGAGCGACCCCATAAACAGTCCAAACCGCAGAGCACCCCCATAAACAGTCTAAACAGCAGAGCACCCCATAAACAGTCCAAACCGCAGAGCACCCCCATAAACAGTCCAAACAGCAGAGCACCCCCATAAACAGTCCAAACAGCAGAGCACCCCCATAAACAGTCCAAACTGCAGAGCACCCCCATAAACAGTCCAAACCGCAGAGCGCCCCCATAAACAGTCCAAACCGCAGAGCACCCCCATAAACAGTCCAAACAGCAGAGCACCCCCATAAACAGTCCAAACCGCAGATTGCCCCCATAAACAGTCCAAACAGCAGAGCACCCCCATAAACAGTCCAAACCGCAGATTGCCCCCATAAACAGTCCAAACCGCAGAGCACCCCCATAAACAGTCCAAACCGCAGATTGCCCCCATAAACAGTCCAAACCACAGAGCACCCCCATAAACAGTCCAAACCGCAGAGCACCCCCATAAACAGTCCAAACAGCAAAGTGCCCCCATAAACAGTCTAATCAGAGCTCAGTTTTCATTTTCTTGGAGCAGATTAAGAAATAAGAGCAGAGCTGTGATTGGCTGCCCTGGGCGATCGGTACATGTACAGTATGCAGCACCGAGTACGTGGAGGCGGCCATTACGGCTACATGGGAAGAGCAGACCGGCCACCAATATGGCTGCAGACTGATTGGATGTGGAAATTATATATATATATATAGAATCACTTTTCTTCCTCAGAAAAGGATTGTCCTCGGCCTCCCATCTAACGGCAGATACTTAATAAAAAACCAAAGCGCTGCAGTGTCTGTGAAGCTTCTCCTAAACTGCTGCCCGTGTTTTTTGTGGATCTATGAAAATTAAAAAAGAATGTGTGAATCCAACCTCGGGGTCTGTTTACACAGAGCTTTTTTTGCAGCATTTTTTATGGGTTGTTTCTGTGGTGTTTTTTTGATCTGCTGGGTGTTTTGTCAATTGTTTCAGTGTTTTTCACCCATTCAAATGAATGGAGGGGAAATAAAATATCCTTAAAAACGCAACAAAAAATGCTCGTATTGTAAGAAGTGTTTTTCGCCGGCCACTGTGATGGTTTTTGGAGCAGAAATAAACGCTGCAAAAATGCAAAGTGTAAACATGCCCTAAAATGTGCAGAAAGGTCTATTACTTCCCACCAGGAAATAGGATCATTCTCAGTGGTAAAATCTCTCATTTTAGTAAATGGAAAAACTCAAAATCTGACTGAAATTGGAAAGTCCGTAAGAGAAGGGTCAGCCATAATATACTGAACAGCCATGATGTGGCAGCAACCATTGTGGACAATCAACTAACTTTGCTAAATCAGCCGCGGCTCTCCCCAGAATAGAGGTATATAGTATATCCATTAGTATGGACGGAGTCCAGGGAGACTAATGGGCACAGCCGCAGGGGACTGCGATATTAATAAGTGGTGTTATATGGAAGTGATATAGATGCTGAATTGGTAAAGAAATCAGGACCATAGAACTGTCAATTTTGAAGATTTATGTGAGTAGCTAAAAGAATTATGTGAATAATGACATTAGCTAAAACGAAGGTGGAGATTATTATTATTATTATTATTTATTATTATAGCGCCATTTATTCCATGGCACTTTACATGTGATAGGGATATACATAACAAAAGCATTTACATAATCTTAACAAAACGAGTCAGCGACTGGTACAGGAGGAGCGAGGACCCTGCCCGCGAGGGCTCACATTCTAGAAGGGATGGGTGAGGATACAGTAGGTGAGGGTAGAGCAGGTCGTGCAGTGGTGTTTATTGCAGGTTGTAGGCTAGTCGGAAGAGGTGGGTCTTCAGGTTCCTTTTGAAGGTTTCCACGGTCAGCGAGAGTCTGATATGTTGGGGTAGAGAGTTCCAGAGTAGGGGGGATGCACAGAAGATATCTTGTATACGATTGTGGGAGGAGGAGATAAGAGGGGAGTAGAGCAGGAAATCTTGTGAGGATCGGAGGTTGCGTGCAGGTAAGTACCGGGAGACTAGGTCACAGATGTATGGAGGAGACAGGTTGTGGCTTTGTATGCCATGGTTAGAGTTTTGAACTGAATTCTCTGGGCAATGGGGAGCCAGTGAAGGGATTGACAGAGGAGAGGCCGGGGAATAGCGGGGGGACAGGTGGATTAGTCAAGCAGCAGAGTTTAGGATAGATTGGAGGGGTGCGAGAGTGTTAGAAGGGAGGCCACAGAGCAGGAGGTTGCAGTAGTCGAGGCGGGATATGATGAGGGCATGCACTAGTGTTTTTGCAGATTATAGGATTATAATGGGTTTGTCGCAATACACATAGATGTCCTATCATTGCTTGCTTTGTCCTAAAATGTATTCGCCTTTTGCCGTAGTTTGTCGTTTACTTTCTCTATGTATAAAAAGACCCTTATACTGCTATCGGGGGTCCAGACCACCCACCACCCTCTCATCTGGACACCTGCGTGTGTCTGCAGGCTTCTCTAAGAAACCTCAGTCGCTGCTTCTAAGAGGAATTGTCTACAGTTTGTTCTCAGAACTTTCTAACAGCGCCCGCCTAAGGCCACGTTCAGTATTGGGTCAGTATTTTACATCAGTATTTATAAGCCAAAACCAGGAGTGGAACAGTCAGAGGAGAAGTATAATAGAAACGCGTCACCACTTCTGTATTTTTCGGCCACTCCTGCAGAATTTGTTCTTGTTACTTGCGGATGTTGTTACAGTTTTCGCTCGTTGTAATGTATGGGGAAATCTTATCTATAAAAATACTTGTGACTTTCCAGAACTCCCACAGAAAATCCGATACAAATCCAAGTGATTTCCTCCGGAAAATAGGTTCATATAGAGTAAATTCACGTTGGAAAAATCATGATCGAAAATGCCCAGAACATTCTTCCGGTCTTACGTCGAGCAAAGTAACGCTCCATGCATGACACACATCTGAATATAAATGTACAACTTTTCTTTAAAATAAATAATAAAATTACCCATTTGAAAAAAGTGGTGAATACGACCGGGAAAGCATCTGCTGATTTCAGCTGTTCTCACATGGCGAATTAGTCTCTCCTGGCTTTGCACAACCCGGACAGTCTACAGCACAGCACTGATTTACAACTGCTTAACCTGCTGGAATTCGCTGCTGCGTAGGTGTCACGGGTGCATTAAAGGTGACAGACAGTCACCCTGCAGTTGGTTGCAGGAGATATCTATGTTTGGCATTACAGACGTCTTCTTAGAGGCTACCTCCCTTTGGCTAATTAGCTCTCTGGCCTGGGTGTATAAATACCTGGTGTGTCTGAGAGGGAGGTGCTGGCGATATTCATTACTACTTGTGAGGCTTTAGCAAGAGCAGTACTTCATCCTCTCTGGAGCTTGAGGCCGTGTGCACAATTGGAGTCGTCTAAAGCTAAGCAATCCCCCTCCCCGTTTGTCTATAGAGTTTAGTGGAGATCGACTAGTGCTCATCTCCTTCCTTCCCTAGCCTTAGCCATACGCCAGGGAAAGTCAGGGTGAGGCACGTGTGCGGCGATTGGTGAAGAGCCAATATAGGGACCGTAGTTGAGACAGGTGTGACATTAGTCCAGACTAGGAGGTCTCCTTTTCCTCTGTGTTGCACTAAGTTTTTCCCACACCTTGCGTAACAGGATGTTGGAGCATCTGTACAAGCAATGTAAAATGGTGACGTACAGTGCCGGCAAAAAAAATCTTTACACTTGCGCAGCAAAAAAAAACTTTACATATAAAATCCACATCATAATTTCACTTTTTAAAAGTGTACACAATGGGGGAGATAATAAAAAAACTGTCTAATATTAAAGCTGGCTTTGTTGCAAATATCAACCAATCAATGCTCAGTTTTCACTTCTCTGGTCAAGCGAAAGCTGCACTCTTATTGGTTGTTATGTGCAGCTCTGCCAGTTTTGCTATTAGGCAGTCTTTTATTATCTCCCTCAGTTTTATATTATCTCCCACAATGGGTCGAAAGAAGCTTAAAATGGAAGAGAAATCCCGTGCCTTGACTCTGCTCGTGGAGGGGGATTCAGTGATTGCTGTAGCTAGAGATCTGGGAGTGTCAAGAGAAGCAATTTTCAACTGAAGCGGTTGGCGGCATCATTGCCTCCTGGGATGGTACCGCAGAGGAAGTCAGGCTCTGGCGCACCTAAGAAGACTTCACCAAGGACTGATAAGCTTCTGGAGCGTGAAGTGATGTCACATCCTTCTATAACTGCCGTTGAAATAAAAAATAAGTACCCTACGCTCCTCCAGAACATCGCAACTAGGACAATTCGTCACCGCCTGCAGAAGGACCTGAGTCTACCAAGTTGCCGTGCCGCAAAGAAGCCCCTGCTCACAGCAGCAATGAAGAAGAAACGGCTTGCCTTTTGTAAGAAATATCAAGATTGGACATCTGAAGAGTGGAAGAAAGTGATGTTTAGTGATGAGAGCACTTTCAGGCTGGTCAGGGGAGGCTCAAAGCTTGTGCGTCGTCCGAGTACAGTGTCACGTTATGACCCAAAATATACAGTTAAGACTGTTAAACACCCTGACAGTGTGATGGTGTGGGGTGCATTCAGTGGAAGCATGGGCAGGGCAGGTTTGTACTTCCTTCCCAAGATTATAACTATGAAAGCAAGCAATTATATTACTGTTTTGGAAGAACACATGCTTACTTTTTGGGTCATACATCAGTGTGATTACTTTATGCATGATGGAGCCCCTGTCCACAAAGCCAAGGCCGTGAGAAAGTTTCTCAGTGACCATAACATTAACATTTTAGAGTGGCCAGGTAATTCCCCTGACCTTAACCCCATAGAAAATGCCTGGAATTTAATGAAAAACAAGGTTCAAGAGACACGACCCAGCAACATCAACAATCTAAAGGAGGTGCTGAAGACACTGTGGGTAAACATGGACTCCACATACTTAGCCAGCCTTGCCGAGTCCATGCCTAAACGACTGCAGATGGTGATAAAATGTAAGGGTGACATGACAAAATACTAATTGTAATAAAATATCCACAATAAAACACTTGAATCCACTTGAATATTAAGATTTTGTGGTTTCATTGTACTTGTAAAGATTTTTTTTGCCGGCACTGTACTATATCATATAGCAGCTAAACTGGAATGCGAGTTATTTTGAGATCCAACATTGGGAGCTGATGAGAAGGGCTGCCAAACGTCCAGGCACTTTTGTGCAGTGTCCTCAAATTTAAGGTCTCCGTGATTTTTTTTTTTTTGAAGCTGAAGAAAATTATACAGATTTTTATTGTAATTATCATTTTGCAGTTTACAGTGAATGCTGCCAACGTCTTTATATCAGTATTATGGGCAGTATCACTTATAATATTTTATTATAGTTTTCCATTGTGTCAGTAAAAAATATAGTCTGTCCGTGATCTTTTGATAAGATATGCAGAAAAAATTAAGTCGAGTTGGCAACCCTGCTGATGAGGGACATATGTCACCTACTCAAGTCCTTTGCAGAGGCTACAAAATCTGTCAGTAGGGATAACGGTGGAACCAAATTTTTTCCTCCACGTATTTATCCTGGAAAAAATTCAAATGCAAAAAGGTATTGAGAAAGAACAGCAACTTGCACATGTTTCTTGCCACCCTGTCACAGTTGAGGACCCTTAAGGTGTATGTTACATGCTGCAGTATGTAGAAAAAGAGAAGATGCACCAATTGGATATGGAGAGGGACACAGAGTTAGCACAGGCATAGGACGAGTCTGAATGACTACGTTGGCCATGACAACTAACAGTCACAGCTGGGTGATAAAAGTGAACCAAATGGGCCCTTGGTATTGCCGGCCAGCATGACATGCTGTATGCTGGATTACTTGT
The DNA here is from genome assembly GCF_046119375.1 of Phyllobates terribilis. Classification (NCBI taxonomy): domain Eukaryota; kingdom Metazoa; phylum Chordata; class Amphibia; order Anura; family Dendrobatidae; genus Phyllobates; species Phyllobates terribilis. The sequence goes on along the minus strand of NW_027362762.1, from coordinate 936,421,776 downwards.
GGGATGACGTGCATAATGTTACAATAAAGCAAAAGGATGACTATTGGATAGCCATACTTCTAATTACTATTTCACTTTCAAAACAGCTAGCCTGTTCCAGCTCCCTAAATAAAAGGGATAATTTTTGGGACAGCTTGAGAAAAAAGGTTCTTAATTTAGCAAAGGGAAAAAAAAAGAAGCTCTTGCTACTCCCCCAAACAGGGATAATTTTTAAACCACTCCATATGAAAAAGCCACTGCTTCTTCCGTTTGCACCACCTGTGTATAAAACACCAGCAAGGCAGGCATCTGCCCTCAAAAAGAGATAATTTTTACGCTGTTTTTATGATTAAAGAAGCCTAAAAAGTCTGATATTACAGTGTATTGTGAAATGGTAACTGTTGATAACCAACAGCCTATCTGATTTCCAATAGCAGGTTGAGGTCACTTGGACATTCATAAGGCTGAATTTGCGTTAAAGAGCTCAAATGGGTGCAGTACAGCCCTAGTAAAGTAGGTTATACACATTTTCCAGGCTACGAGAGGCTTTTGAAAAGTGAGTCACAGCTAAATCAATTTTTTTTTTTTTTAGAAAATTTAGCCAAGCTGGCGCATTTCAGTTTCTTATATGGCTGCACAGCGGAGCTGTTTTTGGGACTTGATAAATGATATATTTCTGGCAGCAGATAGGGGGAGCTGAATACACCTGTCTGCAGAGACCTCCACCTAGTGGTTGCCCATTGCAAAATTCGATTTAGCTGTGTCTTTGGGGCTGTTCACATCAGGTTTTAAGCCTCTGGTTGGTATAATGGAGCCCTATGGATTACCCCTGGTGTGTACGCCAGGAGCCTTCCCAGCCTATATGCCCAGTATATACTGCATATAGGGCATATGCTGGGTACATAGACTGGGAAGGCCCCTGGCATACACACCAGGGGTTAATAAACATCTCCTGACTTGCCTTGCTTCCTATATGACCCATATGGCTTTTATTGCATCCACCACATAGTCCGGAATGATATAGCTGGCAAAAAAAAACAAAAAACAACATACTTTGAAATCATCACATAATAAAAACAAAAATGTGTTTAATAAAAATGGTAAAATTTCACAATAACAGCCCAGAATTATAAACAGCATGAAGCGAAACGGACCATACCCTCATCCCTTATAGCCGCTATCGGGAGACAGAACGCAGCAGTATAAACAGTACGTAAATCTTATATCTGTACACGACTGAACGTATTAATGACGGGTCAGACAGAGCTCCATCAGAAAATGTGGTATTTGCAGAAGAAACACAATGGGTGTAAGATACCTGCAGCAATGGCGACAAGTGGGCATACGAGAGGAAAACAGCACCGCCCTTGTGCATGGGCCGTGCCTGATATTGCAATCTAACGTCAATGGGGCTGAGCTGCAATACCAGAGACAACCACAGATCAGAGTGGCGCTGTTTTGAACACGCACAAAAAAAAATCTGCTATAAAACATTCTTCTTTATGACCTAGAGGGGAATAACACTGAGGCACAGCCGACCTTCACTTGGGCTGCTCAACCGCTTGGCCGAAGAGGAGAAGCCGACAGCTGGTTATCTATGGTCCGCGTGACTTATCATAAGTGGGTGACGTCCACATGATCGAACATGGAGGAGGACGAGGACATAAGCAGTGGCATATCGTTATTACAGAGCGTCCAGGAGAATCTGTACCATTACCTCCTTCCCTAATCTGCGACTTCCCGACAGTGCATTTACTGCAATAAATATATAGTATTAATACATTTGCATAGTTAGAACTCGGCTTATTACTATTATCCTAATTGTCAATATATACATACGGGGGGTAATGGGCAGTTAGTATCCGGTCTGTTATTGGGTCATATTCACATGTGTTCAGCTTTACATGCATTTTTTACCCCTATACATTAAGGAGATCAAATCAGAAATAAAAATTTGCATTTTCTGCCACTGAATTAACAATATCTATAGATTTGCTTATTTTTCAAATAAACCCACTCCACTTGTAAAGGTAATTGGCTGCAGACTGTGCTGCCAATCCACCAAGTATGAACAAGGGCTTAAAATACATATGTTGTGTCCCATTTTACACTTGACAATAAATGTATTTAATAATTATTGCTATAAATAAATACTGTATTTTTTGGACTATAAGATGCACTTTTTTTTTTTTTTTTTTTTTTTTTTAGCAAGGAAAAAAATAATCTTGCTGAGAGAAGTATACAGCGGCACAACTCTCTCCTCCAGCCAGATACCGATGTCTGATCTGTGCAGGACCGGAGAGGAAGCCGCCGCCGCCAGGACCTGCACATCACTAAAGATGAACGGACGCTGCAGGTCCTGACTAGTCGCAGGTCTTTTTAAGTCATGTGATAAGTCAAGAAAAATGTGGTAATGTGGGAGAGCTGCGGGCGCGCATGTGGGAGAGCTGCGGGTGCGTGCATGTAGGAAAGCTGTATGTGTGCACGCGCGCGTGGGCATGTAGGAGAGCTGTGTGTGCATATAGCACAGCTGAATGAGCGTGTACTGTATAAAGCCATATGTGTACAATGCAAATGCTGCAGCAAAACACTAACAGATCTACTAACATCCCCTAATTCACCCTAGTGCATTAAAATTAACCTATATTGCCCCCCCCTCCACTTCTTTACACCAACAGGGAAATTTTAATTAGTATGAAATATGTTTTACATATTTTCTGCTGTGTATAACATGGTTCGTCCTTCAGTCCAACAAAAAAAAAAAAGAGGTACACGATTCATATAGAAAGATTGAAGTAAACTGGAGCCCAGCTGTGTCAAAACTACAATTTCCAACCTGCGGTAAGTTTCTGACCCCTGAATTGTGGTCTTCAGCCTAAGACTTTCCAGCTGTCAAACGTCTAAAATTCACAGACAGTGTATGCTGGGAGTTGTAGTTCTACAGTGATTGGATGGGGCTACAATGTGTTAAAAAAAATTGCTTTTAATGATTCAGTGCTTAAAAGGAAATTTCATCTTCATGGATGATGGTCCCAGGATCAGGAAAAAAAAATAAAAAATCCTATACCCACCTCCAGGTCTGGAGGCTCCCGTCTGCATTAACTATGCCATCACCCGCCATCTCAAGGCATCACATGACCGCTGTCCAGCTTCTTGGCTCAGAATGAGATGGGTGCAGCAGATCAGCAGCCGCTTATTGGCTGCAGTGGTCACGTGGCGCCCACTTTGGGTGTCGAAGCCTTCAGACCCATAGGTGAGACAGTAGCGAGTGCGCTGGTCCGAGAAGAGAGTATAGGATTTTTTTATTATTATTATTACCCCACACTGGACCAAAACCAATCACTTTTAAAATAAGGGAAAAAAAAAAAAAAGGTCCATATCGTGCATCCACCTTATCCTAACATCTCCCCATTAGCTCGGTTTTGGCAATTTATGTATGAAAAATACAGCAGGGTATTATATAATTAGTAAAATCTGTAGAAAAACTGAGGTATCCGCCTTGTGCATAAATCTTCAGTGGAAATAGAACAAACAGGGCGTGCGGTGTCCATCCAGGAGAGTCTGATTCTCAGCGGCGGCCATTATTGTGTTCATCGTAAGACTTAAATAAAGTTTGAAATAAAAAAAAAAAAAACTCTCTTTCTCCGACATCCTCAATGTTATTCGTGGCCGTTGGCTTGTTTCTCCGCCTGCTCCAGCACTTGCACTAAAATCTCATCGATCACGTCCACATCGTAGTCCACCTGCTCCAAGTCCAGGTCTGGCATCAGCGTGGTGAGTAACTGGGCCACGTGAACCCGGAGTGTCCGTAACTTTGTCCTGTAAAGGGAGAAATGTATAAAAAAGACATGTAAGGTGTGTATGCGAGAAAAGGGGGGAAAATTAATGCTCCTTTAACCCTGCGGGCTCTGCTGCTGCAAGACTATGACCCCCCCCCCCCCCATCTTGTCTCCGGCTGTCACTTAAAAGGCGGCATATACTGTTGTTATATACCAATTTTACTGCACACGGAGGTGACAATTTTGGGAAATTCAGCTATTAATGGGCTGATCTTGGGGGCCTGATATTGAAATAGCAGTAAAGAGTCAGGGGGGTGGAGCTGCTTGCCTAAGCAGTCAGGCTGGTGCTGCCCCCCCCCCAGGCCGGGTATGTCCCCTACAAGCCACATCCAGACGCATGTGTCATATGCGCAGTGCCCAGAGGCTAGAATACCTGGTCCAGGATGGGTAAAGGCGGGTTTTACTGTTTGGCAGACAGGCTCTGCCTCCGTGGCTTTAATCAGTAAAAGTTGGAAGACTAGGAGGAAAAAATAAAATGGAAGTGTAGAAATGAAAATTGGCCACGGCGGGAAGGGGTTGTATTAAAAAACAAGGCTAATTTTTTTTTTTTTTACAGACTGTATTGAATATTTCAGTTCACAGAAAGTCACTGAAATGGGATTAAGCTGCAATACCAAACACAACCACTGAGCAGGAGTGGCACCGCTTCAAATCTCATACAACTGCAGCACGGTGGCTCAGTGGTTAGCACTGCAGCCTTACAGCACTGGGGTCCTGGATTCAAATCCCACCAAGGACAACATCTGCAAGGAGTTTGTATGTTCTCCCAGTGTTTGCGTGGGTTTCCTCCGGGTTCTCCGGTTTCCTCCCACACTCCAAAGACATACTGATAGGGAATGTAGATTGTGAGCCCCAATGGGGACAGTGATAATAATGTCTATAAAGCGCTGTGGAATTAATGGCGCTATATACGTGAGTAAAATAAATAATTAAAAAAAATAAACCCCAAAGTCCTACATACCTCTCTTCTGTCAGGTCACTGATGGAGGCACTACTCTCGTTAGCGGCTTCCTTTAGTTGCTGTATTTCCATCTTGAGTTGTTTATTCTCGGCCTCCAGCTTCTTCTTCTCCTGCTGTAACCGCTCGATCTGGAAGATGCATGTAATGGAGAGGGTTATATGATGGACCATTTTTCTGGAGGTTTTTTTGCTCTTTTTTTTATATCATCAATGAAGATTGTACAATTTTAATGAGTTAAGCTGGAATCTCTTACTGGTACAGCCAATTTCTTTAATTCACTGTTACCAATATATTATGTTCCAGGAGTAATTGAAGTGTCTAGCATTTCTCTTTTTGGACATATTGTAAATAATATGTAATCACCGCTGTAGATTCCATGAACTTAAAGGGGGCTTGTCACCAAATTTTTCATGTTGAACTGGACACATGAGGTAATAGCAGCTGCAAAGTGGAATAAAATGTGTTTTTTCTTCTAGTTTCGCCTCCCCATTGCAGAGCTATTAAGCACTTAAACTTTTTTTTTCTTTTCAGTCCAAGTGGATGTAATCAGTTTTCACCGAGTGGCGTATACTACTTCTCCCTGTACAAGTTGCCCAATCATAAGCAGGCAGCCACACAGCAGAAAAAGAACACGCCCCCCACCATAGCTTAGGGCAGGGTTCTCCCTGTGTGAGAAGTAATGATACAGCTCTGATCTCCTCTTCTAGCCTCCTGCATGATTAGGAAGTGCTAGGAGATTAGAGCACAGAGACTCACACCTTTCCAATAAAGTCTCTGTGGAGGAAGGGTCAGCTTAGTTGAGTGTCACATTACAATCCCTTCTATCAGCTCTCCTCCTCTCCTAGTATAGTCGCTCTCCTCCTCTCCTAGTATAGTCAGCTCTTCTGTACTGCCCAACAAATTGCCTGTCCAGAGATGAGTCAGTAACCACAGTTAAGTCTGTTGTGCTCAAAAGTTGCATTGAGCACAAAAAACAAAAAAGTGTGACTCATCTCTGGACAGGCAGTTTGGGGAGGGAAGGTACAGCAGAATTGACAGTGCTAGAAGAGGAGAAGAGCTGATAGAAGAGTTTGTAATGTGACATGTGTTGCTCTGCTGCCTCTCCCTCCCCCCAAGGGGACCTTATCTGAAAGGTGTAAGTCATCTGTGCTCTAATTTCCCACTAGATTAGACCAGGATATCAGAGCTGTATCCTTACATCTCACACACTGAAAAACCTGCTCTCAGCTGTTCTTTTTCTTCTGTGTTGCTTCCTGCTTATGATTGGGCGACTCATACAGGGAGAAGAAGTACACGCCCCCCCAGTAGAAACTAACTGATAACTTTTGTTAAGCCATGTGGGCGTTCTCATTAGGTGCCAAATACGTTGATTGCTAATATTTCCTCTACAGAGATGAGAAATTAAAAAGGGGGAAAAAAAATAAATAAATTCCACTCTGCAGTCACTATTACATTGTGGGTCCGGTTCAACATGAAAAATTTGTTGAAAGGTCTTCTTCAAGTGTTTTATTGACCTAAACCACCAGGGACTGTGGTATTAACTTCTTCACTATCTCAGACCACCAGGGTTGTTCCCATTAATCCAGACAGATCACCAGGAGAGCAACATTTTGTCTCAGCGATCAGAGAAATTCTTTAGGCGTCTCTGATTTATCTAGACTTTGCATAGAACCCCCTATTGTCACGCACGGTGTCGGACAATAGTGCAACATAAGACTAAGTGCAACACGAAGGGAAGAGCGGGAGGAAGCCCAAACACTAGGGAAAGCGGGGAGTGGAGACCCCTAGGCAGATCCAAAACCACCCTGACTACCCTACCGTCCCTATGTTGGTTCCACACCAATCGCTGAGCAGGACCCTAAACCCTGTATGTCCCTAGAGCTAGGCCCTAGATAGGGAGGGGGAGAGGTGAGCACTGGTCAGGCCCCACTGCAAACTAAAGACAACAAGGTAGACAAACAAAGTGGACTTAGCTTGAGCAGACACCAGAGGAGAAACGCCAACTGTCCTCCAAGGGCACCAGAGAAGAAGCTAGCCAACAGCTAGTGCTCCAAGCATGCACAAGGGTACATAGAAGTATCACCGGCGATTGCCTGGAGCAAACAGAGTTTATAACTCTCGTGCAAGGGTGTGCCAATCAGCAGCAGGAGGGAGGTCACCACTGGGACTTAAAAGGAAGAAGGATTAAGAAGGCGTCTGCAATGCCAAGCCCAGTGACCTTCTACAGCTAGATCCAGAGTGACTGTCTATTACGCCTAACACACCCATCTAGATAAATGGCTCCCCTTGGAGGGTACAGTGCCCAGGTGCAAAATTGCCTCTGGTCTGAAGACAAACTTGTATGCAAGTGTAGTGATTTATATTAAAGAAACAATGAAGATTTCTCACCTCCGCTTGGCACTGATCTTTTTCTGCAGAGCAGGTGTCAAGCTTCCGGAAAATGTCATCCAGTTGTAACGCCATGTCGTCGATTTCACTTGTGCTGTCCACTTCTACAATGGGAGAAGAGCCGGACTCGGATTTAAGCTCCTGCAGTTTTTTACACATTAGATTAAGTCTGCTGATTTCTTTTAAGGCCTGTTCATACTTTACGTCCCTGGTAGTGGGAAGAGTCTGTGTTTGCTGGTGAACGGTCTCTTTTTTCATTTGCTGAGCTATGGTTTCCCCCAAGTTTTTCAGTTTAATGCTCAGTTCTTCGCAATGCTTCTTATAGTATTCCTTCTCATCTTGTACCGCGGGGCTGTGATTCTGCTGGTTATGTGTCATGGCACCATTGCAGTTCTGGTACACTTGCTTGCCTGACATCTCCAGACGCCCTTGGCAGTTTCCATAAGAGTTTTCATCATCTTCTTCCTTTTTTACAGTTATTTCTAACCTTTCCGTCTGTGTGGTGGCTGCAGTCATGCCCGAAGGTTCACCCTCCAGACTTTCCATGGGGACAGGGCTAAGACCTGTGCCATTTTCAGGTGTTGCTTTATCACTCTTGGGTTTGGGCGTGCTGACCTCCTCCATGATGATCACATCTCCATCATCTACCTCCATCTCCTTACCATCATCATCGTCGTCATCACCATCAGGAAGCTCTATGGTCTCCGTTACAGTAACCTGTAGCTTCTTAGCCGGCTCGGGAGAATTTTCTTGTGAAAGTAGACGTTTCCGCCTAAAGGTAACGTAAGTAATCAGATTTAGAGGAAGAGATGTAAAAACAAAAGCAAACAACAAAAAAAGTGTAGAAGTAAAATCACCCCCTTTGCCAATATTGTACACAATACCTGTGTTTCTCTAAAAATAAAACAAGGTCCTATATATTTTTTTGCTCTGAAAGATGGGTTAGGGCTTATTTTTAGGGGATGTGCAGTTAAAGGATCTTTGGTGAGATCATGGTCACATGACCGTGATTTGACCAAAGGTCCTAACGCAGTTTTAACTTTGCAATAGAAATACTGGAGGCCGCTAGCCCTGAGTGAGGGTCCTGGGCAATTGACCAGTTTGTCCCCCCCCCCAAAAGCTGGTCCTGACTGTAACTAGGGCTCATTTTTGGAGTAAGGCTTATGTTTTACGCATACTACAAAAATCTTGTAAAATTATGCTAGGGCTTATTTTGGGAAAACACAGTAGTACTTCCTAAATAGAGTGCAGGAACAGAGCATGCACAATATATGGCGAGTGCCGGCCGATGCGCCCCTCTAAGAGCAACAACCATTGCTAGCTCTGAACATCGCTATTTAACCACTTGGATCCTGCTGTCAATCTCTGACATTTAAGTAATTCCTTTGTTTGTGCCAATGGCTTACTATGGCAGCTGCGGGTCCACTGTCATCTTAGTACTCCTAGTTTATGTCTGGGTTTTACAAGTCATTGTAATTTTTGCAATATATTCCAATACTGAAGCATTAGAGTATATAATCCAACTTCAAGTCCCCTTGTATGGACAAACAGAAATAAGTGAAAGTACTACAAATAAATACAAATGTAAAAATATATAAAATCAAATCTGAACAAATAAAGCAATTTTAAAATAAAGAAATAAAACTAAATAAATATATTTGGCATGGCCACGCCTTCTATTAAATATATAATTCACCTGCAATGTCAATTCTGTAAATAAAAGAGAAACAAACTTGTGGATTGGTGTTTTTCGTCATCTTGTAATATCTTTTTTTTTTTTTATTGGAAAAATAAAAATGTTGGAAGTTTTGAAAAATGGCAACACTAAACTAAATACACATATAATATTAATATATATATATCTCTATCTATATCCACACATCATAAAATATATATATATATATATATATATATATATACACACACACACACACACACACACACACACACACACACACAAATTGTCTCTTCAGAGAGGAGGAGGATTAGAACTCTAGTGCCACCTACAGGAAGTAGCAATCCTAAAAGTCAATAGTGACCCTTTAACGAGCCTTGTCACATGACTTGGGATATAAACCAGAACCAAAAACTCAATTTGCAGACACTGTTTCGGGGTACTGCCCCTCGTCAGTGCAAAGTGTGAGATCTGGTTTGGCTGGGTGACAGGTGTCAGACCGGTATCTAAGGGGTAACATTTCTCCTTGTGGAGAGCGACACACACAGACATATATATGGATATCTATCCATCTATATAGTGTTTGAAACAAAAAAAATTCATTATTATTTGTAAATACATTTTAGAGCGTTAATGTCTATATATGTGGCTTAAAACATTTTTTTTGCAATCACAAATAAATTTTATATACAGTCATGGCCAAAAGTTTTGAGAATGACACCAAAATTATATTTTCACATGATCTGCTGGCCTCTGGTTTTTATTAGTGTTTGTCTGATGTTTATATCACATACAGAAATATAATTGCAATCATATTATGAGGACCAATAGGTTATATTGACAGTTAGAATGAGTTAATGCAGCAAGTCAATATTTGCAGTGTTGCCCCTTCTTCTTCAAGACCTCTGTAATTCTCCCTGGCATGCTCTCAATCAACTTTTGGACCAAATCCTGACTGATAGCAGTCCATTCTTGCATAATCAATGCTTGCATTTTGCCAGAATTTGTTGGCTTTTGTTTGTCCACCCGTCTCTTGATGATTGACCACAAGTTCTCAATGGGATTAAGATCTGGGGAGTTTCCAGGCCATGGACCCAAAATCTCTATGTTTTGTTCCATGAGCCATTTAGTTATCACCTTTGCTTTATGGCAAGGTGCTCCATCATGCTGGAAAAGGCATTGTTGGGCGCCAAACTGCTCTTGGACGGTTGGGAGAAGTTGCTCTTGGAGGACATTCTGGTAGCATTCTTTATTCATGGCTGTGTTTTTAGGCAAGACTGTGAGTGAGCCGATTCCCTTGGCTGAGAAGCAACCCCACACATGAATGGTTTCAGGATGCTTTACAGTTGGCATGAGACAAGACTGGTGGTAGCGCTCACCTCTTCTTCTCTGAATAAGCTGTTTTCCAGATGTTCCAAACAATCGAAAAGGGGATTCATCAGAGAAAATGACTTTGCCCCAGTCCTCAGCAGTCCACTCCCTGTACCTTTTGCAGAATATCAGTCGGTCCCTGATGTTTTTTCTGGAGAGAAGTGGCTTCTTTGCTGCTCTCCTGGAAACCAGCCCTAGCTCAAAGAGTCTCCGCCTCACAGTGCGTGCAGAAGCACTCACACCAGCCTGCGGCCATTCCTGAGCAAGCTCGGCACTGCTGGTAGTCCGATCCCGCAGCTGAAACAGTTTTAAGATACGGTCCTGGCGCTTGCTGGTCTTTCTTGGGCGCCCTGGAGCCTTTTTGACAACAATGGAAGCTCTCTCCTTGAAGTTCTTGATGATGCGATAGATTGTTGACTGAGGTGCAATCTTTGTAGCTGTGATACTCTTCCCTGTTAGGCCATTTTTGTGCAGTGCAATGATGGCTGCACGTGTTTCTTTAGAGGTAACCATGGTTAACTGAAGAGAAACAATGATACCAAGAACCAGCCTCCTTTTAAAGTGTCCAGTGATGTCATTCTTACTTAATCATGACTGATTGATCGCCAGCCCTGTCCTCATCAACACCCACACCTGTGTTAATGGATCAATCACTAAAACGATGTTAGCTGCTCCTTTTAAGGCAGGACTGCAATGATGTTGAAATGTGTTTTGGGGGTTAAAGTTCATTTTCTGGGCAAATATTGACTTTGCAAGTACAGTAATTGCTGTTCAGCTGATCACTCTGACATTCAGGAGTATATGCGAATTGCCATTACAAAAAATGAAGCAGTAAACTTTGGAAAAATTACTATTTGTCTCATTCTCAATACTTTTGGCCATGACTGTATATAATATTTCACTCTATCCATCTTTGGTATCGCTGTAATTGTGCTGACTTGTACAATGATGATGGAAGGTCATTTTTCTGCACATTGTCTTTTTGGGTTTTGTTTTTATGGCTTTCAATGGTAGATTTGCGCTCCCTACCCCCCCAAAACTTCAACTCTCCGATTTTTTTTTCTGTTTTCACTACTTTGTAAGGCAAAATGAATGGTATCATTAAAAGCTATATGTAGCTACAACTTGTCTTGCAAAAAAAAAAAAAGACCTCATATGGCTATGTGGACTCAAAAATAAAAAAGTAATGGCTCTTTAAAAGAGGGGGGGAGGGGGTGGGGAAAAAAAAAAAAAAAGAATCAAAGCCCAAAAACAAAATGTTGGCGGTCCTAAAGATCTGTCATATGCTTAAACAATAGCCCGTCATTACTCAGCACAGCCGCTCGGATTCCCTCTACTGAACTTCTAGCTTCAACAGCGTGTGACTGCTGCAACTAATCGCTAGTCACAGGATGACAATGGTCCCCTGCTGTGATCACTGTTGGGCTGCAGCAGTCATGGGCAGCGATATGGATGAATGACAGGCAAGTTATCTTTTTTTTCTTTTTTTAATAAAATCCCAACTTTGGACTGCTCCTTTAAGTAACACTGGGTAGTCTGTATGGACAAGTGATTACATTTTGCATAGATTTTTTTTTTTTATGGCTGTACTAATCTTTGGTTTAGCAAAACTCCTGTGCATTTTAAGACAAATTGAAGGATTTTTTTTAAGAAGTTTGATCAAGTTGATGCTTGTTCTGTCTGGTGAAGCCCTAGTATAAAGGCTGACAACCGCTGCAGTAGGGACAGTACTGCATGGCCGCCATTCTTACCATGGGGGGGAGCGGTTCACTTACCGGTCAGGAAGTCTGCCAGGATGTGGAGAGGTTTCAGCCGCCACCAAAGATGGAGGATTTGTGGCGGCTGCCGATCTATAATTGGTCTGTACAATGTTTAGAGCTTTTTGCATTTCTTTACTTGGAGGATTAAACAGAATCGTTGGCTTGTTAGCGACCTGCGCAAATGCAAAATGTATTAAAAAAAAATAGTTTTTTTTACCTTGACGTATTATTGATGTATACCATTAGCATTTTTACCTGTGATGCCAGCTCAAATTTCCTGCAAAATAGAAAAAATACAATTAAAAAAAAATTCTAACACACACACATACATATATATATATATATATATATATATATATATATATATATATATATATATATATATATATATATATATATATATATATATTTTTTTTTATACATAAAATATATTTTATTTAAATATGAAAAAAAATCTATTTTAAAAAATATACATTTAACATTTAAATATATTAAAAATTAACATAATTATAATATGCAATAATATTAAATATAAAAATATTTATATTAATAATATGCATATAATTAATATGCATTATATATATATATCTTTTCTGCTATATCTGTTTTAGGAAATACTTGCAGTACAAATTTAGTGACAATTCCGGAGCACCTCATAACTTTGCCCCGTTCCTCAGTTACTCCTAAAAACATGTGAGCAAATTGACAGCTAGGTGTTACCATTCCCCTTTACCTCAAGGGGTGTGTCTCTACATGGTCAGCTCTGATTGGACAGTGTGATAAAGTGCAGGGAGACACCTTATCTGGTAAAAAAAAAAAAAAAAAACAATTTGACAATTTATTCATACATTTCTAGCAGTAATAACGGAGGAAAGGCACAAACACAAAGATAAAAGAAAAGATTATAGAAAAATGTGATACCATGGTTTTTTTGGACTCTAAGATGCACTTTTTAGGAAGAAAAAAATGTCTTGCTAAAAAGTGTGTGCGTTTTATAGTCTTTTGCCAGCTTTTCTTGATGGAGGAGAACGCTGACACAGTGTCCTTTCAGATCAATGAAAGAACAATGCAGCGGCACAGCTCTCTCTCCTCCTGCCAGATACTGATCAGCCTGATCGGTGCAGGGCAAGCTACATGTCGTGGCTAGCTGAAAGTCCTTTCAGGTCACGTGGTGAGGCAAAATGTTCCAGCGTGTGTGTGTGTGTGTGTGTGTGTGTGTGTGTGTGTGTGTGTGTGTGTGTGTGTGTGTGTGTGTGTGTGTGTGTGTGTGTGTGTGGTCACTTGCCTCTTCTTGTGCGTCTTCTCATACGTGGAGTGAGTAATCTCATCATCATCCTCTGGTTCCTCGGGAACATTGCAGTCTCTGTTTTGGGTAAAGCATCAATAATAATTCAGACAGCTGATACAATGGAATACGCTGTGACAAAAGGACCGGAGAGAGTACCTGAACTGTGGGTCGGGGTTCAGATAACAGAACCACTTTTGTGGAAGTTTCCCCATGGCGTCAGGAAGTTTTCTCCATTTTAGGCAAGAATCGCACTGGGCCCAAGTCTGATCAGGTCGTTTTCTAAAATCAGAACAGTAAGAAATGCATTGCTTAGAATTTTTGGGACATTTGGGTGTGTAACTTATTTTAGCACAGCATTAGTACAATCTTTTTTTTTGGATCATCCAGTCTTAGATGAGCTTAAAGGACTCCTTGGGGAGCAATATGGACACCCTTGGGGGCAATTATACAACTTCTGTGTTCCATTGCTTATCGCTGGCTGCAGAATGAGTTAACTGAGAAACAGGTCGGCGAGTTCATTCTGACAAAAGGATTTCTAACAAATTTTCCTTAGTATAGGCCATCAATGTCTAAAATCGGTGGGGGTGCAACACTCGGCACCTCCACCGATCAGGTGTTCCCGGCAGCAAGAACTACTCTGTTAGGGAGCTGCACAGCTCCTTTGACGGAATAGTGGCCGCTGCCGAGTACTGCACATCCACCCCCTATTGATGTGAATAGGTGGTGGATGTACAGTACCCTCCCACAGCCACTATTCCGTCAACGGAGCTGTGCAGCCGACACTTTAGTTATTCATGTATTTTTTGGATTAACTATTGTTTGTTTTTGTTTTTTTTAATTCGGTATGTATTTTTGCCACCTATTTGATCCTTGGTACATTCCCAGTTTTATGCCTTGGCTTATTTAACATGAATAGTGCATTTACATCTGACATATACCTGGCTTTATGAATACCTGGGAATTCCTTGGGCATTATAGTTATTGGGGCTTTTTCCTGTTCTATCTTTCTATTCCCTTTTTATTTGCTTTTAATTGTACATGTTATTTAATCAATAAAGATTTATTTTTATTATGAGGCCTCTATACTCCAATTTTTGTAGGTGTTGTAGAGCAGATGACGGGCAGTGCCAGCGTTGAATGTTCTCACTTACTGTTCATCTTCTACCGGGACGCTGGAGAGCGAGTTTTTCTGCAGCTTCATCTCATTCCAGTAGTCGTTCAGCTTCTCTCCTATAGCAGTCAGCGTAAGTCTGGAACAGGAGGACAGAAGTGTATAACATGTAAAGGCAAAAATAACAAACAAAAAAAACCCCAAAAACACCATGCATAGGTTTATGGTAATATGAGCAACAGTGGATATAAAAAGTCTACACACCCCTTTTAAAAGACCATTTTTTTGTCATTAAAAATATGGAGACATATGGGATATTTTGGAGACAGTGTGCAGGGGTATTGTGCGGGGTGATTTCTAGGGAGGGGTAGTGTGCAGAGGGGCAGTGTGTGGGAGGGAAATATTTTGGAGAGGGGCAGTGTAGTGGGGATATTTTATGCAGGAAGCACAAGCAATTTTTTTTTCAGGGGCGCAGCATGGGAGATTTATTTATGGGGCAGTGTAATGTTACTTTCATTTTTAAGGGCACCGTGTGCTGCTGAAGACAGAAAGTCTGCAGAAACTAGCTCTGGGCGTGAAATCTTATGGCGTCTGCTACATGGAGACAAAAAGGAATGGGAACGACTTCAAATCAGAGATGATGTCACATTTAAGTTACCTGGGTGTAAATGTCTATTTGAGATGCTGCCTGCGTCTCATCAGTTCCTGCATGGTCCACAGGCTGATGATGACTTAACAACAACAACAACTCCCATTATCTCCTTAACATCAGAGACATACTGGGGGTTGTAAGTTTCTGTGTCTGCTGTGCATCTTCTAATTGTATTGCCATTAATTACACCAGAATTTAATAGGATTTACACGAAATGCACCTGGTCATCTCCCACCAATGTCCTATAATCAGATGTCTATCTCCTCTTCCCGCAGGTATGTGTGACATTACAATCCAGCTTTTCCAAACCCTGATATTCCTTTGCCTCTGCTACTTATCCGGGGTATGCTGCTACCCCCTCCCCACTTTTCTTTATGACCCGTTTGTTTACTCGGCAATATCCTACATCTGACTCCGCTTCATTAACGGATCACGTCCAGGCGTCCTCCCCGTTTCACACCTGAATGCATTTGTTTGCAAATATATTGTGAGTTAGGCTATGTGCCCACGATGCAGAAATGAAGCAGAAAATTTCTGCAGCATTTCGGCATCTCCCTGGCAGAAAAAACGCATGCAGATTGTGCATGCGTTTTTCCTGCAGAATACATGCGGATCCACATGCGTTTCTGCATGCAGATTGACAAGCGCTTTCCAGGCGATAGCATCACTTGGAAAGTGCTTGACAACTAGGTCACACTGTATAAATCCATGCAAACAGCATGTATTTATATAGTGTGAACCGTAAAAATAAAACAAAGCTATACTCACCCCCGAGGCCCCGGCGTGGCTGCAGCGCTCGTTCCTGTCTGGTTCCTGGATGCCGGCATATCGCGAGACAGAGCAGTGAAGGGCCTGCGGTCACATGACTGTGACGTCACCGCAGGTCCTCAAGCGATGCCGGCATTCAGAGAGAAGACACCGGACAGGTGAATATAACTTTGTTATTTTATTCTTTTTTTACAGGTACAATGGTACCCAGGTCTGGATGAGAGTCTCCTCTCCTCCAGAACTGGGTACCATCCGCACATAGAGACTCATAGAAGCCGCTTGTAGAAATGTACAGTCGCGGTTTCTGTGCGTTTCAATGCAAGTCAATGGCGGGAGTTCCGCTGCGCTTCCGCAAAATTAAATGACATGCTGCGGATTTTTGTACGCAGCATAAACGCTGCGGAAAAATCCGCAGCATGTGCATAGAACATGCGGATTCCCCTTGGGGACCATGGGGTGCGGATTACCTAGTGTTTCACAAGTGTTTCCGCTGCGGAAATTCCGCAGCATAAACGCTTGAAAAACGCTATGTGGGCACCCAGCCTTAGAAGTCTGCAGAGATGCTGCACAGCAGTCTAAAGTCTAAGTGTATTGCAATGAATTAGAGCAGAATTGAACCAGAAGTGAACAGGGTACTTAAGCAAAGTAAACAGTGTTTCGGTTTGTCTCCACTCTCACCCCCATAGTCCTTCACTTCATACTAACCCCCACCCTAATCCCTACACCTAGTAATGAACTGGTCATCTCTCCCTCCATCCCCCACCTCATCAGATCTGTCCCTCAACATACAATCCTGTGTCTCCAAACACAGACAGCCACCTCATGCTCTCTCCTGCTCCCAACTACTAAAACTCTCTCTGCTCCTCCTTACAGCCAGTGATCTCTCTCCAAATCCCCAAAGTCACTTCTACCTCTCATCCACGATCTATCAAAAATTTCGGCAACATTTCTAACCTCATACCCATCCGCCCAGCCCCCGCTTCTCCAGTCCCTCTAACAGGAGCTCTATGGAACGCTCCGCTCCCTCTGTCTGCAACAAACTCTCATGCATCCATAATCTCTCATCACTAAAACTTTCCTTCCTCGGCAGCACTGAAACCTGGCTCACCCCCTCTGACACCGCCTCTAGAGCGGCACTTTCTTATGGGGGACTCCACCACCTTCTTCAACCACTTCACCACCTGGCTGCTTCATTTCCTTGCCACTGACATCTCCACTATTATCATGGGTGATTTCAACATCCCCATTGACACTTCCCTCTCAGCTGCCTCTAAGCTTCTATCTCTCACTTCCTCCTTCGGCCTCACTCAATGGTCTTCTGCAGCCATTCACAAAGATGGCCACACACTGGACCTCATCTTCACCCGCCTCTGTTCCTTATCTAACCTCTCTAACTCACCTCTTCCTCTGACCACAACCTACTCACATTCTGTTTCCTCTCCTGTCCAGGTGCAGAACCCCCTTCTTGCTCTTGCAGACATAAGTTCCTTACATAATGCATATGCTGCCGCTGCTTTATATACCACCACAACAGCTGCAGCTCTCGAATCCCCCCCACCCCCAACAACACATACCAAAGCTCACAAATCAACAGGCAACCCTGGCACACCAGCCTGACTAAAGAACTGAGGCAGGCTTCAAGGGTTGCTGAGCGGAGATGGAAAAGATCCCACTCCAACAAGCACATCACATTCAAACAGTCCCTCACCACTTTCAAGTCCACTCTCGATTCAGCAAAACAAACCTACTTCTCATCTCTCATATCCTCCCTGTCTCACAACCCTAAACAACTATTCATTCAACACTTTCAATTCTCCCCTCTGTCCCCCAGCACCTCCTCCCTCTCCTCTCAGCTGAAGACTTTGCCTCCTTCTTCAAGCAGAAGATCGATAACATCAGAGCGCTTTGGTTTACAGCTCCCACAGCCCTCCTCCTCCAAAACCAGCTTCTCCACCATTACAGAAGATCAACTTTCCTCTTTTCTCTCAACATCACACCTCACCACCTGTGCATTTGACCCCATCCTGTCCTAGCTCATCCTAACTCTAACCCATCTCTTCAACCTATCACTTACTGAGGCATGTTTGAAGTATGAGAGGAAAACACCAATCACACCCATCCTCAAAAAGCCCTCCCTTGACCTATCCTGTGTCTCTAGCAATCGCCCCATATCACTTCTCCCCTATGCCTCAAAACTACTGGAATAACACGTCCATCTTGAACTGTCCTCCCACCTATCCTCCTGCTCCACTAAAACTGCCCTGACTAAAGTCACCAATGTCCTACTAACCGCCAAATCCAAGTGACACTACTGTCGTCCTCCTCCTGAACCTGTCCTCTGCTTTGGACACAGTGGACCATTCCCTCATCTCTTGGCATCACAGACTTTACCCCATCTTGGATCTCCTCATTCCTAACAGACTGGACATTGAGCATCTCCCACTCACATACAACCTCCTCACCTCGCCCCCCATCTGTCTGTCTCCCCAAAGGTTCAGTCCTAGGGCCCCTGCTCTCCTCCATCCTCACCTTCGACCTGGGACAGCTCAGAGTCCCACGGCTTTCAGTATCACCTCTATGCTGACGACACACAGATCTACCTCTCTGGACCAGATATCACCTCCTTGCTAACCAAAATCCCACAATGTGTCTGCTATTTCATCCTTCTCTGCTAGATTTCTACAACTTAACATGGACAAAACAGAATTCATCATCTTTCCCCCATTTCACTCAACCCCCCAACAGACCTATCCATCAAAGTCAATGGCTGCCCACTCTCCCCAGTCCTGAAAGCTCGCTGCCTCGGGGTAACCCTGGACGCTGATCTCTCCTTCAAAACACATATCCAAGCCCTTTCCACTTTCTACCGACTCCAACTCAAAAATATTTCCCGGATCTGTCCATTCCTTAATCAAGAATCTGCAAAAAACCTAGTGCACATCATCATCTCCTGCCTCAACTACTGCAACCTTCTGCACTGTGGCCTCCCAGTGGCCACGGCCACACTATCAGTATTTGGTCAGTATTTTTTCTCATGAGTAGGAGCCAAAACCAGGAGTGGGTAATAAATGCACAATTGGTGCACTTGTTTCTATTATACCCTTTCTCTGATTATTCCCCACCTGGATTTGGCTCCAATTACTGAAAAAAAATACAGACTGAATACTGACCAAATACTGATAGTGGGGCCATGGCCTAACACTCTCACACCCCTCCAATCAATCCTAAACTCTGCTGCCCGACTAATCTACCTATACCCCAGCTATTCACCAGCCTCTCCCCTCTGTCAATCCCTTCACTGGCTCCCCATTGCCCAGAGACTCCACTTCAAAACCCTAACCCTGGCATACAAAGACATCCACAACCTGTCTCCTCCATACATCTGTGACCTAGTTTCCCGGTACTTACCTGCACGCAACCTCCGATACTCACAAGATCTCCTTCTCTACTCCCCTCTTCCCACAATCGCATACAAGATTTCTCCCGTGCATCCCCCCTACTCTGGAACTCTCTAACCCAACACATCAGACTCCTGCCTACCGTGGAAACCTTCAAAAGGAGCCTGAAGACCCACCTCTTCCGACAAGCCTACAACCTGCAGTAACCCTCGCTCCCCCATACCGCTGCACGACCAGCTCTACCCTCACCTACTGTATCCTCACCCATCCCCTGTAGATTGTGAGGCCTCGCAGGCAGGGTCCTCGCTCCTCCTGTACCAGTCAGTGACTTGTATTGTTCATGATTATTGTACTTATTTGTTATTATGTATACCCCTTTTCACATGTAAAGCACCATGGAATAAATGGTGATATAATAAGAATACAATTGCATATGGGGCTGACCTGATATTGCAATTAATCGCTGTACTAAGCTTGGTGATTTATTCATGTGTAGACGGTGGTGCTGGAGCTGCATTCATGTACTGACAGTGACTCTGATCTTGTACTCATGTAGCAATCCAAAACATGCTTTATGGCTATCTTAAAACTTAAACATCCTCAAAACCTTTGAGATTATGATTAGGATTTTGTGAGATTCTGCTCAGTTTCTGCTCCAAAAATGCTGTATAAAATAGCGTATGTTCACAGTTATTTTTTGGAGCAGAATCTCTCCAAATCTTCCTCAAATACTCAAAACTTGGTTCTGGTGATGTACTGTTGATGGTTTTGGTGATGTATTCATGCAAGTACACCTTTAATTTTTTTTTGCGGCCCTAGGGATTGGAACAGTATGGCATTGCGGCTCTTGGACCAAAAATGTTGTGCACCTCGGTTATAAGGCAATAGAAATTATAATAACCAAGTACCTACTATGGCCATATAAAAAAAATAAAAAAAAGTTAAGTGCAAAAATTTAAATTGGCAGCAGTGAGGAGGGGTTAAAAGGTGTTCCAGAGTATAAGACTAGATTATACCTTATCCAATCACTGATATTTACCTGTAATCATTAGTATAGTCAAAGTCCTGTTTGTTGTGTGTGGGCTTTAGATAGTTACATTCGATGACGCCAACCACACCAACGCCCATGTTATTAGCCTAGAAGAAAGTGAACCCAGATCAGTTTGATTTGTTCACTCCTACAATACAACCCATCCATCCATCACATGCAAAGCTCACCTTTAGCTGACAGCCGACTCTCACGTAGGCCTTAATCAGCCGGTTCTTGTGGTACATCATCATGCCATAGTGCTCCTTGTTCCGACAATTATAACCAAAGGTGATTTTCACGGGTTTATGCTGAGCAAATTAAGGAAAATTATACTTCGAGGAGAACCTGTCACCAGGCCAAAAGTGCTTAATTTTTTATCTTATTTTATTCCCGCTGCTCCCCTGAGTTTTCCATTTTTCGTTTTTTTCAAATCCGCCATACGGTTGCAGAGATCTGGCCCTTTTTATTGTCAATGTTAGTTTTTATGGTCTTTTGTAAGGGGTGTGGCTTACAGTATAATTATGCAGAGCAGCCTAAAGTCACGCCCCCAGATAAGGACTATAAAAAAAAACACAGCAACTAAAAGGCCCATATCTCAGGACCAGTAGGGTGGATTTTCACAAAATAAAAAAGTACATACTCAGGGGAGCAGAGGGAATAAAATAAGCACAAAAGAAAAACTGAACACACTTGACCAGGTGACTGGTCCTCCAAGTACAGGACTGGCTGTCAAAAGTAGAGTTCAGAAAAAAAGATGGCAAAAATGTAACCTGGTACCTCTTAAACAGTCAGCAGAGAATAGTCGTACAGCTATCTTATAGCGCCTCCTCTGGTCACTCAGCCAATTCCTGCTCACCACATCCTTCACTGCTGCCATTATGTTTGGTTGGTGGGACATGGAGAAAAATTAAGCAAAAAGGGACAGGGAGGTCTGACAGGTCCTTCACTACCTGCCAGGAAGAGAGCGAGTTTCCTACTAAAGCTTTTCTCCACTCATCATGTTAGAGCTGCAGGGGAAAATGTCCCTCCTGGGAATGCGGGAAAGGGCAAGTGGCGGTACACTGAGGACAGTATTACTGCAATTTGGGGTCTGCATTATTACTATTTTGACTATACTCATTTTTCAGCCAAAAATGTTTGTTTATCTTTTTCCCAAAACACTGGGTTAGTGATTCTCATTTTAAAACACTTGTGTGATCTTGTGTTATTGTATAAAGATAATTATTATATTGTGTACATGCAGCAGGTTTATAAAACAGCTCCTCCGCTCCAGAAGTATAAGGATACGGATAAAGACTTGGGTCTGTAGACGTCTTTTTCTATATGCGCTAGGCTTTTGGAAACAAGTTGTGTTTGAACTTTTTGGCCTCGAAGAACGATCTGCATCCGCGGCTTCAGATACAAAATACTGCAATACGCCTGAGGGGGAAGAAAAAAAAAAATCAGAATACAAAACAAAAAACAAAAAAGTGTGAAACAACTGAAAATATGTCTTATATTCTAGGTTCTTCAAAGTAGCCACCTTTTGCTTTGATGACTGCTTTGTACACTCTTGGCATTCTCTTGATGAGCTTCAAGAGGTAGTCACCGGAAATGGTCTTCACTTCACAGGTGTGCCCTGTCAGGTTTAATAAGTGGGATTTCTTGCCTTATATATGGGGTTGGGACCATCAGTTGTGTTGTGCAGAAGTCAGGTGGATATACAGCTGATAGTCCTACTGAATAGACTGTTAGAATTTCTATTATGGCAAGAAAAAAGCAGCTAAGTAAAGAAAAACGAGTGGCCATCATTACTTTAAGAAATGAAGGTCAGTCAGTGCGAAAAATTGGGAAAACTTTGAAAGTGTCCCCAAGTGCAGTTGCAAAAACCATCAAGCGCTACAAAGAAGCTGGCTCACATGAGGACCGCCCCAGGAAAGGAAGACCAAGAGTCACCTCTGCTTCTGAGGATAAGTTTATCCGAGTCACCAGCCTCAGAAATCGCAGGTTAACAGCAGCTCAGATTAGAGACCAAGTCAATGCCACACAGAGTTCTAGCAGCAGACACATCTCTACAACAACTGTTAAGAGGAGACTTTGTGCAGCAGGTCTTCATGGTAAAATAGCTGCTAGGAAACCACTGCTAAGGACAGGCAACAAGCAGAAGAGACTTGTTTGGGCTAAAGAACACAAGGAATGGACATTAGACCAGTGGAAATCTGTGCTTTGGTCTGATGAGTCCAAATTTGAGATCTTTGGTTCCAACCACCGTGTCTTTGTGCGACGCAGAAAAGGTGAACGGATGGACTCTACATGCCTGGTTCCCACCGTGAAGCATGGAGGAGGAGGTGTGATGGTGTGGGGGTGCTTTGCTGGTGACACGGTTGGGGATTTATTCAAAATTGAAGGCATACTGAATCAGCATGGCTACCACAGCATCTTGCAGCGGCATGCTATTCCATCTGGTTTGCGTTTAGTTGGACCATCATTTATCTTTCAACAGGACAATGACCCCAAACACACCTCCAGGCTGTGTAAGGGCTATTTGACCAAGAAGGAGAGTGATGGGGTGCTACGCCAGATGACCTGGCCTCCACAGTCACCAGACCTGAACCCAATCGAGATGGTTTGGGGTGAGCTGGAACGCAGAGTGAAGGCAAAAGGGCCAACAAGTGCTAAGCATCTCTGGGAACTCCTTCAAGATTGTTGGAAGACCATTTCCGGTGACTACCTCTTGAAGCTCATCAAGAGAATGCCAAGAGTGTGCAAAGCAGTCATCAAAGCAAAAGGTGGCTACTTTGAAGAACCTAGAATATAAGACATATTTTCAGTTGTTTCACACTTTTTTGTTAAGTATATAATTCCACATGTGTTAATTCATAGTTTTGATGCCTTCAGTGTGAATGTACAATTTCCATAGTCATGAAAATACAGAAAAAAATTTAAATGAGAAGGTGTGTCCAAAGTTTTGGTCTGTACTAATTATATATACACACACACACACACACACTTATGGTATAAGCTATGTATACATACACACGTCTATAATATAGAATATATTTAGGATATAGCAAATAAAAATGCATTATGTCTGCGAGAAACTGAAAAGAAAAATATGATAAATAATACAATAAAATGCTGTACCATGTCTGCAATGTGTAAAAAACAAACAAAAAAAAACGAATCAAATATAAAATGATGCAATGTGCCTCTTCTACAGGAATATACTTGGTATTTTCTGCTGGCCCTCTACTCCCCAGTGACAGTACTGATAATAGTTTAGCGTGTGCACTAGGACACTCCCCCAATGTCGGTGAAACTCTAGAAGTAAACCACTGAGGATCAGAGCACATCTCTGTACAGCACATGAAAGCAAAAAGCTGGGAGTCACAGGAGTCCAGTGATTTGTCAATATGACCCTCTTATCTGTACTTTAATGTCGGGGGAGGAGGGCTCCAGCAGGACTCATGGTGGGTGGGTGCAAGTCTCTGGTCTTTCAGCTATGGAGTAAACTGCAACAGACAGAGTCAGCAATGATTCTCAGCCTTGACCCCAGCATTATACGCCAATTTGCAAAAAGCCTAGGACAAGCAGACAGGAGCTTCTGCCATTATTAGCTGAACTGTGAGAAAAATGTTAATTAGTTAAAGGAGTTTATCCCTTTCCTGACGGGCTATTTCCCATTTTTGTCTTTTACTCCCCTTCTTCCATAACTTTTTTCATTTTCGGTCCACATAACCGTACGAGGGCTTGTTTTTTTGCGGGATGAGTTGTACTTTTGAATGACCTCATTCATTTTACCATATAGCGTACTGGAAAAGCGGGGGGGGGGGGGGGGGGGGGGGGAGTGCAACTCCATAATTGTTTTTTGTTGTTTTTTTATTCACCATGTTCTGATAAAAATTAAGGGGGAGGGGGATATGATTTGTCAAGGTCAGTACGATTACACAGATACTGCAACGTTTTCAATTTTTAGGATTTTTTTTGCGTCCTGAGCTGACATTTTTACTGCTGATCTCATTATGGACCAGATTCGATGTTTTGATCACCTGTTACTGCATTATATTGCAATGTTGCAGGGGCAAAAAAAAAAATTGTAATTCTGGAGTTTCGATTGATAAACGTCAAAACAAGAGAAACAATTGGATTGATTCGTTTTGTATTTCGATAGATTGGACTTTTATGAATGCAGCAATACCGTATATGTGTACGTCACGGACACTCAGGTGAGCGGGTGGAATGATGCATCCCCCAACGGCGTGTATTAAATGCCGCTATCAGAGATTGACAGCGGCATTTAACTGGTTAACAGCCGCAGACAAAGCTTCCCTCCACCTGTAGCTGTTAAAGGGACATGATGGCTGATTAAATCAACCATCATCTGCCAGGAAAGATGTGAGCTCAGCGTGCTAGCCCACATCAAAGTCAGGGACATGACCTTTGGCGTACATGTCCATCAAAAGTCGTAAAGGGGTTGAAGTGTTTTGTACAATATAGGTCCTTAACATCACAAGTAAATAAGCAGCAGGGAAAGACATTTCCCTTCTCTGACATCACTTCCTGCTCTGCAGCCACTAGCTGAGGCCGCACCACACAGACTTCCTGCTCTGCATCTATTGGCTGAGGCTGCACCACACAGACTTCCTGCTCTGCAGCTATTGGCTGAGGCTGCACCACACAGACTTCTTGCTCTGCAGCTATTGGCTGGCTTCCTTTCCTGCCCCTGCATAAATTCTGTACATATTACAGTCAATTCTTACAGCGAAATGCAAACAACGAGCAAGAATAATGTATCCAAATGACAAACCCTTAAAGAATAATCACTATCTGGAGCAACATGATCCGTCCTTTCTTGCTTCTTATACCCCTTCCTGGAAGATCCATCAAACTCCTCAGGAATCCGTATGTCATACTTGTCCACAGTGAAATCAAATTCTGGTTTCCCATTTTTGTCTCTAAAGAACAAAAATACACAAGATGGAAGAATATTAGAGCAATTTTACCTTTCCCCCCTCCTCCCCCATCTCCTTTCCCATACCCTAGCATTAGAAGGGGAAGAAGAGTCATATTATATAGCAGGATTAATAAATGGGTTGTCCAGGATGAATCCTTAGGAAGGATCATCAATATCATATCAGTGATAGGGTGACACCTGACACTCCCACCAATTAGATATCTGCAGGTCTTCGGCATCCCAAAGTAAGAGTATATAAAGCCACAGCCCTGTACACTGTGTAGTGGTCACTGCCGGGTACTGTAGATCAGCTTATGTGATTTCAGCTGCAGTACCTGGGAGCGGCCACTACACAGTGTAGTGAGCTGTGGCATTCTGACCTGTCCCCCGAGGAACCTGCAGACAGCTGATTGGTGGGCGTCTCAAACCCCTAGAGATCTCATAATGTTGTCAATATGTATTCTATAACAATGCAGAGTGGTACACAGTTATTACATTTTTATTTATTTATTTTTAGAAAAATGCATACTTTCTTAAATTCCAGATAATGATCCTTGTTCCCTTTTTCCCAAAAATTGCATCCATTTCTGTCAGCAGGTCCTTTTGTGTTCTCAGAAGAGAATGTCCCAAGATCGCCTGTAGATTTGCATCGGAGTCCGGACTCTTCACCAGCTGCTGTTTGTGGAGTTAAAGAACTTACAACATTTTACGTCTCCATCTAGTTCTCTATTAGCAGACATTTTTCTCTAACCTTCTAAGGAGCGGACTGAGTTTTGGTCCTAAATGACCATACTTGCTGTTCGAACTATGGGCAACATGAACTAGAAACTTGCTGTATTTTTAGCTTTCCCATTTTAAAAGGGGATTTTAGAGAAGCCCCAGATATAGAGGAAAATAACCCCTTTGTGGCATTAGTCACTAAAAGAGCTAATCTGATAAGACCCAGCAGAGTAGCAGCAGGTGATCACATTATCACAATGCCAATAATGGCAGCGATACCGCTTCACTACACTACGCTCAGTTAGTACTATGTATATACAGGGTGTTCCAAAAGTAATTGGACAGAAAGTGTAATAAGGTTATTAAGGGGGAGATTTATGAAACATGGTGTAAAGTGAAACTGGCTCAGTTGCCCTTAGCAACCAATCAGATTCCACTTTTCATTCCTCACAGACTCTTTGGAAAATGAAAGGTGAAATCTGATTGGTTGCTAAGGGCAACTGAGCCAGTTTCACAGATCTAGTTTTCACAGATAGATCTCCCCCTAATCTGTTTTCAGATAATTCAGATAACACATAATGGCAAATAATTTAAATACAGATCAAAGAAAATGGATTTTAACAGAGTATTGGAAATCTCAAAATGCTGAAACCGTTAGAGCAAATTGGGTAGAAACATTTGGTACTCAAGCCCAAAAGACACGAACCATTTACCGCATTCGTGACCAATTCAATGCCACTGGCTCAATCCTTAATGCTCCAAAAACTGCTCGACCCAAAACAGTCTGTACAGAAGATAAGAAACAACTTGTTGCTGAAACATTTCTTCAGAGTCCAAAAAAGTCCACACAAGAGCCTCTGTGGAATTGGGGATTTCACGAGCTTCTATCATGCGAATCCTGAAATCTATTGGGTGGAAGCTGATCGTCCACGTCTAATTCATGGTTTATTGGAGGATGATCCAGACAGGCGGCTGCAATTTAGTGAGATTATGCTGAACAAAACTGAAGAAAATCCAGTAATTTTAGATGACATTATGTGGAGTGATGAAGCTTCTTTCACATTCTCCGGCCATATTAACAGACATAATTGTATTTACTGGTATAATGAGAACATGCATTTAACATTAGAGCAACAACTAAATGAGCCTGGTGTCAATGTTTGGGGTGGTATTTCAAGTTTTGGTGTTTTAGGACAAATATTTTTTGATGGAACAGTCACAGGAGATAAGTATCTCGAAATTCTAATGAATCAAGTTGTTCCCCAGTTACAGCAACAGCCTAATTCACATGACCTTTATTTCCACCAAGATGGGGCCCCTCCACATTATTGAAGAGTAGTCCGCGAGTATCCTGATGAAACATTTCCTAATAAATGGATTGGCCGAAGAGGCCCACTTGATTGCCCGGCACGTTCACCAGACTTGACCCCAATGGATTTTTTCTTTTGGGGAGGACTCAAGGACAAAAGTTTATAGTCGAAAACCAAAAAGTGTCAAAGTGCCAGTTATTTGAAAAATTACACAAGAGATGCATTTCAAGAAATTAATACCCAAAGAGACTTGTGCAAAAAAGTTTGTCGAAGCGTAAGAGGCCGACTTCAAAGCTGTGCAAATTGTAATAGAAAACAGTTTCCGCACCTGCGGTGATAAAATTTAAGGGCTTTTGTATTATTATTCAGAATAAAATTGAATTGTCAATGTTATGCTTGTGTTAGTAAATATAATTTTATATATAAATCAAAATAAATATTATTTTCTGTCCACCTAGTTTTGGACCACCCTGTAGTGCTGTACAAAAGACAGAAGCTTCTATCTTCTCTTCTATCCACTCTGCTCAACTAGATTGCAGTAGCTTTAATCCCCCGGCCATAAATTCAGAATGGTATGGGTTTAAATTCACCCATAGGACCCTAGTGTAGCGCTGCTGCCGGCGTCCCTGCATGGTATCCCCTTCTCCCTCCGTACAGGGACGCGGGCGGGCTCTATGTCCTTGGTTCCTGTGTGTGTGCGCACGCGCTTCCCTGCTCATAAAGGGGCAGCGCACACATATGCTAAAAGCCCTCAGCTTGTTTCTGAGGCATTTAGCTTTAGTAGCCAATAGCAGGGAAGCATCTTTTATAAAAGGCTCGACAAGCAACAAGTAAAATCATTAGTAAGGTGTACTGCTAGTGAGTTGTGAGGTCTCCTGTCCCCGAATCCCCGGCCAGAGTCCAGACCCCGAATCCCCGGTCGGCCAGAGTCCAGTCCCCGAATCCCCGATCGGCCAGAGTCCAGTCCCCGAATCCCCGATCGGCCAGAGTCCTGTCCCCGAATCCCCGATCGGCCAGAGTCCTGTCCCTGAATCACTGGTCCCAGTGCGCCCAGTATTTGAACGTTCCTCTATCTAAGTCTCTGTGTCAGTGATCCTGGACTGTATCTGCTGAGTCTGAACGGAGTCCTAATCAGTCAGCTAACCTGACTCCTGGGGTCAGCAGCTACTGCCGGACACCATCCTGGAGTGGTAGCTGGCAGCTACCTACCACTCAAGCCTGAACTCACCACCAGAGGCTCCACTGAACACCAAGGTAGCTGCTTAGTTGCGCCCCTCCAGGGTAGGCCCAGTCCATGGCACAGAGGGTCCACAAATTCACGTGCGCCACCGGTGGGCGTAACACCTATTAAGCCGAGAATGGAGAGCAGCCATGTAAGAGTCTCCCTTCATGTATGAATGGAGATGTAATATTTTTCGTCCTTGTAACGACCTCTCATTCCAATCATGAACATGGAAATCTTTCTGCAATTTATTTCTGCATGAAACATTTACTACCTGCACAAAACAAAAGAAAAAGGATATTTTGTTTGTCGAAGGAGATGATCGGTACGATGACGTTTTCCGCCTTCACAGCCTCCAGGTAGGACTGAGACAACATCCCCACGTGCATCCCGGAGTCATTTTTGGTCAGTACTAGGGCGTCCTTGCCCAGGCGCATGGATCCAGATTTGAATCCGTTTCCGTAAAGGCCGACAGGAATGTGACCTTGTACTGCAACCTTGTCGCTGAATCCAAAACTGAAATGATAGCAAGATGAACCGTTATCACTCCTTAACCCTTATAGTAACAATGTAAGACTGTGGGGGACTAATAAGTACAAGTGACGACTCTCTGACCCAGCACGCACCTCAGCATCTTGTGCAGTTTATCCAAAGTCATTCCATTCCCGTTGTCTGTAAAGATTAAGCTCAGGTAACCGTTCAGAAAAGTCTGATCAATCCATATTTGCTTAGCGTTGACATCCGGGTCGTAGGCGTTATCTGATATACATAGAAAACAGGGTTGTCATTGTAGCGCTGCAACCACAACCTCCAAAGCTTTAGTCATTGCGTAGTATAACTTTCTGTCAGGGGAATCACGCAGATCCCAAAGCTGCCACGAATTTGTTAGAGATCACAAGCCGCCACCTCCAATAGTCAGGGCAATTACACAATTGACTGACAAATGATGGCCGAGACCGTGGTTGCTGCCACTACTGGGCCGGTTATTGGGGAACTCACAGTGAGCGTATGGTATATACACCTCTGATTCCAGCTCATGGAATATTTATATTATATCAGCTGGAATCAGAGATGTATATAAACCAATAATGCCTTCTTAAATCCCACAGGACAGAGGATACATCTGAATTTGAATGTTGGATATTTTTTAATTTTAAGTGGCAGCAGCCACGGTTTCGGCCATCACTCGTCAGATATATATATATCTGACGAGTTATTGGTAGTGGCAGCTAGTTCCTTTTGTTGCTGTGGAGTTTGGCAGCGACCGCACCGGGGTGGGGTTACGTTTGTGTATATACATACACACATATACCCACCCGCCGGTGCGGTCACTGCCAAACTCCTACAACAGTGTATGGCTTCAGGGGTGCAGTTTATAGAGCAAGAGGAACAAAGCTAATACAATTTTACATTTTTTTTTTTTTTAATTTGTGTATTAAACAGCAATAATAAAAAAAGTACACGTTTTGTATATAACCAATATCACGTATACACCCTCATAATAGTTATAAGAAAACAGCAAGTTTGTATAATGAGTTATTTGTATAAACTTCAATTCCACAAGTCCATATTCTTTTGCGAGGCTTATGAAACAATTGAGGAGTAATTAAAAGAATCATTATTCAGATTTACATATGCTTGGTTAAAGATAACTCAGAATGATACAATACATCCAACATAACTATCATATTCTTAAAGAACGGAAAAACTAAGACTACCCGGCTGCCAAGAGCGATTTCGACATTGTTAATAAAATTATGATACTATCAAGTGTGAGTCAATGTATTCTTTACTACAGCTATTATAATGGTACCGGACCATTATCAACGTGTTGATATAGTAAGGTGAGATGAGTTCCACACATCCCAAATCTTATTGAATTTCCCCAAGCAGCCTCTGTTCTGATACATTGTCCGCTCGTAAGGTATAATTGAGTTTACCAGTTCAATCCAAGCTCTGAGCTCATCCAGCGTAGGGCCAATATTTTCCTAGCTAAGAAAAGCGTCTCCCGCAGGAAAATTTTAACATGATATCCCCATATCTCTTCATCTAGCACACCAAATAAGCATACTAATGGATTAAGAGGAACAGGAGTAGATATAAGGGAGGTTAACAACGAGGTTACCTCGTTCCAAAAGGATGGGATCACTGGACATCTCCACACCATATGTATAAAATCCGCATCCATTGTATGGCATCTTAAGCATTCTGAAGTTTGAGACCGCCCCATTCTACATAACCGTAACGGGGTCAGGTATGATTGGTGTACTATATATAATTGGGTCATTTTGTTATTAGCCGATGGGGACACCTTGGATGGAGATTCAAGAATCTCCTCCCAATCTTCATCTTGGATATCAGGAAAGAGGAGTTTCCATTTTTCTCTTACTGTCAATAAAGTAGAATCAGTACTCACGGACAACATGTATGTATACAAAGTGGAAATAAGACCTTGGGGACCTTGTGATTTAAGGATCCCTATTAAAGGGAAAGACGATATTGTTTGCGTTGTATTTAGGTTACGCAAGTGTGATTGAATTGCTGATCTGAGCTGTAGGTAGCGAAAAAATTGGGGCCTAGGGATTCTGTATTTAGTTTGGACTTGTTCAAGGGACATTAGGACACCGTGATCATATAAATCTTTAACCAAGGAAACATTATGTGAGATCCAGAATTGAGTGGACGGGTGGTTTAGTAGCACTGGGAAGTAAGTATTATTCCATAATGGCATTTCAGCTATGATGCCATCAAAGAAAATCACTTTTTTAATTTGTCTCCAGACTGATCGTGCTAATCGGAGTAAGGGTGATAATCTAGGGGTATTAGGTTTATCTGTTTCTAAAAAACCCAACAGGCAATCGACTTTTGCAGCACGGGCCAAATGGCTCTCCGAATTAGGTAGGTAATTATTGGGCATCCACTTACTCAAAGCTTTGATTTGCCCAGCAAAATAATACAAAAAGAAATCCAACAGTGCCGCTCCTCCTATTTGTTTAGATCTATGTAAGGTGGACAATTTAAGTTTGGGTCTAGTCTTCCCCCATATAAAAGGACAAGATTAATGAATTTAGGTTTGAGAAGAAAGAATCAATACTGCACTATGCTGGAGGGAATAACTGAGCTTTGGAAGTGGAATCATTTTAATCAGGTTTATCCGTCCTGAGACCGATAACGGCAATTTACTCCATCCAAATGGCAAATTTAAGCTCGGCGACTTCTAACAACGGGAGAATATTAAACTGTAAATCGAGTCTGCTGTGTTTTTGGTATATTTATTCCTAGATATTTAACATTAGATACAATAGGTAGTGGGGATAACGTTTCAAGGTGATCCATTGGATCCTGGGAAAGAGGCATTAAAGCGGATTTATCCCAGTTTATGTATAATCCCGAATATTT
This sequence comes from Phyllobates terribilis, assembly GCF_046119375.1. Taxonomy (NCBI): domain Eukaryota; kingdom Metazoa; phylum Chordata; class Amphibia; order Anura; family Dendrobatidae; genus Phyllobates; species Phyllobates terribilis. The sequence continues at coordinate 936,389,972 of NW_027362762.1, read as the reverse complement.
ACTAAATTTGTCTATAGTGGTAATCACATGTGGTAATGTTTCTTCTACTTTATCCATAAATATCACCATGTCGTCACCATATTAGCCAATAGTGTCTAAACAGTCTGCTATAGTTATACCCATAATAGCTGGAGTGGATCTTATAAGTATCACTAGTGCTTCCATTGCAAGAGCAAAGATTGCCAAAGATAACGACCCAGATATAGAATTGTTTATTATTCGGGCTTTTGGTTTCATATATATTGCGCAAATCCACTTCCCTCAGTCGTTTTTCGATTTCATCATCCTCCTTTGATGTCACCCATTTAATATAAGATATTGTAGAAGATAAAAATCCTCTTAAATACGCTTTAAAGGCATCCCAGATCAAGTTAGTATTTCGGGGTTCAGGGTGAGATGAAATGAAACAATCCATCTGGTCTAGAGTTCTATCGTTGGAGCCTATCAATTTCAGCCAGAATGGGTTTAGCTTCAAAAATAAATTATGATTTGTTTGGCCAAGTATTATCGGACTATGATCTGAAATACCCCTGTTACCATGTTCCACATCCCCCACCCACATTGCCAAGTTACTGGATATAATATATATAGTCTATACGGGATAAAGTGCGTCTAGTGGACGAGTGGCAAGTATATTCTCTCACATCAGGAGGACGTACCCTCCACAGATACAACCAGCCATTGCCTTCCATGAACATTGATAACTGGGATGGAGAGGAGGTCACCCCGAAGGCTCAGTCATCCAATCTGAATCTATCAAGACCATTGCCCATGACAAGGTTAAAATCTCCCATGCACATAACATGTGCAACTGGATAATTTAGGGCAAAGCTTACCGCCTTCTTAAGAACTGTCATATTAGCAGGGGGCGGGTTATAGATACACATTATGACGTAATCTTTCAGATTTACCGATGCATGCACAAAAATCAAGCGTCCCTCAGGGTCTCGCCGAGCCTCTTTGACCTCCCATCTAACGTCTTTGTGTATTAACAAGGACATCCCTCTAGAGTAACTAGTGTGAAATGCATGTATGGACCATTGCACCCATGGTTTCTGCACATATCGAGCAAAATCTCTGGTCAGGTGTATTTCAACCAAAGCTACAATGTGAGGATGATTATGCTTAATCTGAGAAAAAAAACGAAATTCTCTTTCGAGGAGATTTCAGATCCCTCGCATTCCAGGTCATACATATAAAATTTCAGATCCCATGTTCCCCTATCCAGATATGATGTACATTGTCACACAGGTTAAATTTACATTTTTACATCTTTAATCAAAAAAGTAGACAAGTGTTTAGAAAAATATGCAAAAAACACAAGTCAAGCCTCCATACCCGCCCCTCAGATGACTCATCACATGACAGTTCATGGGAGGTGGCTAGGTCTTTAGAAAGTTATAGATTCCCAATCTTTCACTATATATTCACCCCTGGAAGTCCCAGGTGGGAGATATTAATTCCATATTTCCTATCATGATTTTATCTTTCTATAGGATAAGAAACATGGCATGGATATTGTCATCCATCTGACTGATTAATTTGGAGGTGCTGCTGCAACTGTCCAGTGATCAGTAAGATAATGTGTTACTTTCGCCACTTCCATCAGATAATCCACTTTAATTGCCTGTTCACAGCAGGGGAGTGCCAATGTGCCAGGGTAATCTGGCGTGTCTTAGGCTATGTGCCCACGTTGCGGACCTGAAGCATATTTTTTACGCTTCTCCCTGGCGGGAAAATCGCATGCGGATATTACATGCGGTTTTCCCGCCAGGTAGAAGCGTTTGTGAGGCGTCTTTGCATGCATTTCCGCATGCGGGTTATCAAGCACTTCTCCAAGCATCACTTGGAAAAGTGCTTGACAACTTGTTCAGAATGGTAAAAAATAAAAAAATAAACTTTATACTCACCTTCTGATGCATTCTCTGCCCCGTCCGGAGGCTTGAGCGGCTCACGCTGTTGTGTGCAGGACCTGCGGTGACGTCATTGAGTCATGTGGTGGGTCACATGACTCAATGACGTGGCAGGTCCTTCAGACAACAGCGCGACGGAGGGAAAACATCAGAAGATAAGTATAAACTTTATTTTATTCTTTTTTTTACAGGTTCTTTGGTACCCAGGTCTGGATGAGAGTCTCCTCTCATCCAGACTTGGGTACCATCCGCACATTGATTCCGCAGCGCTTCCGCAAAATTAATGAACATGCTGCGGATTTTTGACCGCAACATATACGCTGCGGAAAAATCCGCAGCATGGGCATTGACATTGCGGAATGCCATTGGGGACCATGGGGTGCGGATATACATGCGTTTTTCAAGCGTTTACGCTGCGGAAATTCCGCAGCATATACGCTTGAAAAACGCTACGTGGGCACACAGCCTTAGCCAATTTTTGATCCCTACAATTCATGTTGTAATCAAGTCATGTCTCAATATTCACTATGAGAAGCAAGACATGTGCAAAAGATAGTTGTGAACTGAATGTACCTTTGGCTGACAGCCATCTCTCCCATACACAGGAGCACTGGGCTTTTATTGTGTATTTTGGAGGAGATGTAGAATGAAAAAACAGCAATTACATAATTTAATCTTTTATTTTATTTACAACATTATCTTAAGGGTTTTATTAGTCTGCATTTTGATGAACTGAACTTTGAAACAATACTAAATGTTTTGGGGTTTTGTTTCGTTTTTTTACAATTTTTCAAAAGGGGAAAAGCAGGGGGATTCGAAATTATATATCTATATATATCTACAGTATAATATATATATATCTACAGTATAATATATATATATATATATATATATATATATATATATATTTATTATATCTCTATCTATTAAAAACTTTTTTCACACTTTCACAGTTTTCTTTAGTCCTCATGTGGGACTTGAACCTGTCATTGTTTGATTGCTCGTACTATACACAAATACTTCAGTATGCCAGTATATAGTGAAAATTGATCTATGAAGCTCACACTTCACGGGGGTACTTTAATGGCAATAATTGGGGTAAACCACCCATTGAAACCCATCGCATCCCGTGGATGGGGCCAAATGGGTGCCCAAACAGATGTGCCACCAAGATCATGCTTCATAAATGCCACTGTCAGATTGGTGGTAGCATATAAGTGGTTAAGTAGCTGTGAAGAGCCGCACCTCGCAGCCCCGCCTGAAGTCACTAATACTTCGGGGGTCTCCCCACTTTCACCAATGTGACGTTCCGCTCCCCTTGGGGATACATCATGTCAGCTTGGCACAGATTTACACAGACACTCCATGTCTACACGGGCACGGGGAGTGAGAGAGGGTGGTCCATGCGACCGCCAGAGTGGCACAACACTTGCTCACAACCCTGACAGGCTGAGAGGCCCCTTCCACTAGCACCAGTGAAACAGAGCCTTGTCAGCCCAGTAGGACTGCCATCAGTTCCTTGTTCGATATAAGCCCAGTCCGTTATCGGGATTATATAGAGCCGGATACCAGCCCCGGTAGCATGTGACGTTAAACCGAGAACACGGACGTGTGGATTCATGGATCGAGATAAAAGAGCAGCCCAAAATTAAATTGGATATTTTATTGCCTTAAGGGCTCACTAGACAATACACTATATACACAGGGGTTATACATATAAGATTGTCAGATATGCAAATACAGGGGGCAGTACAAGAAGTATAAGCAGATTATACAAAGGTCAGGTACCAGTTGGTAATTAGGCCTTGGTGCTGGCAGCCACTTGGGAGGCGTGAGGTGCCAGCGGTTTCCGGTTTCTTCCAACACAATACTACGGCGTGACCCCCCCCCCCCTTAGACGAGAACTCTGGGCCACAGCCTCACACGAGCAATTAACCCCTTGGTCAGTCACGCCCTTTCCTGCCCCCAGGATGGTCCTAGTTTCCCTCCCTTTGGGTCTGGTAGCTGAAACTACAAAACATATGAAAGATCATAACTTCTCAACGGAAGGTCATATGGAGGCGGTTTTGGTACCATCGGATTTGGCCGGGCTCCCGTTACGCTTAGAGACCAAACAAGACTTCGCTCCTCGCTTCTACATATCCCCACCACGGGGTTCTAGAACGGGTCAGGTCGAGACTACGGCACACGTTCCTCCCGTTCCCAAGATCTCGAAAATGTAACCGGTATACAGCTAGGACGTACAATAACTCCATAACTCCTTATGAAATTACGACTGCCGTCTGTCTGGGGTAGGGTTTCTTTGAAGCAGTTAAGCAGCTTGGGCTCCCAGCAGGGGTTCATCCTGACAGAAAGCCCTTGGTCCTAGCTTCACAGCTAGAGGTGTGAGTTTTTCCACTTGGAGCCTTTGAAGCTGGACCACCAACTGAGACAGGTGTCCTGTCTCCGCTTCACATTTTGAAGGAGGACTGCAATCTCTGACCCGATAGGATACAATGGACTGGCATGAAATTATATCCCCCATATTCTTCACATAGCTAGCAATGATAGAGGGAGGTGCTGGCTCTTGCAGATCTACATAAAAATCTGCAAAGTGTAAGTTTCAAGACCACTACTTTGTTTCAGAGTCTGTGAAAATCTGAAGCAGCAAATCCACACGATTTGTTGCGGGTTTGTCCTGAGGATTTCCCTGCATCTTCTTGGTTGCATAATCAGCAGTAAATCTGACCTCCCATCCCATGTGTTTACCCCGTCACCTACCGCTGATCTCCCTCCTGCTCTCCTATCTGTTGCATTACATGGGCCCGAACACTGAACCCCATGTGGTCCTATTCTTTGTAGAAATCTGGCTCGTTTCCAGCAGAGGAGACAAAGGAAAGTGTGTGGGAAGGGGGCTGGTTCAATGCTTATTTCAGTAGCCAAGCCAGCCCCCTTGATGTATTGGCAATAACATCAGTGTGAACAGTTATTTATCAGAATGACGAGCGGACATACCTACGAGCTCGGCCACTGCGCTGAACGGCCACGTGTGACTTGTGGAATTGGTGTGCAGAAACTTGGGGCACAACTAGAAAACAAACACAGAAACATTTCATCAGCAAACATCGCATTGTATTATAGAAAAAGTACCGGCCGCTGTGTGACCTGAATGATCCTGCTGGACACCAAGGAGTGAAATTGCGGGTTTGGATTCCAGGTGATCGTTCTCTCCGGCATCTCAGGGTGGTGAGGGCTATTTCATACTGACAAACATACATTTGGTCACCCGGTGACAGTGAAGCCGCGGAGGAAAGGTACACAAACACAGGGAGGACATACAAACTCCCTGCACATCTTGTCTTTGGTGGGATTTGAACAGAGGACCCCAGCAAAGTTATAGTGCAAACCCCGGAGCTGCCCATAATAGTCTATGGTGCTGTTCACATGTTTGTGTTTCTTTGCAGAGAGAGAGTCCTCAAAAATAAAAGGGTCAGGACATGTCCGTTTTTACGCGAGTCATGGATCAAACCCACCAACAGGTCTGTGAATAAGTAGGCAGCACAGAGGCCATCCACGTCTCATCCGAGCGCTCGCCCTTTTTTTTACTGTTTAACAGCGAGAAGCTCAAACATTTTTTTCATATCAGAAAAATGAATAAAAAAACGGATCCAACGCACTGAAGAAAATCAGTTTTGTTTAACGAATGAGTAAAAAAAAAAAAAATTGTCTGTGATGGCTGTAGATTCAGTAGACAAGTCAGTATAGAGGTCAGTCGGTAAAAGTAAATGTGCCACATCTTTTATGAAACCGCTCTCTTCAATTTTGTGAAGTCTTGTGATGTTGCCAATATCTTTGCACCCCTCGAATTTGTGCAAAAATCTTTGCAACTTTTGGTGTTTTTACGCCAGCTCCTGCAAAGTGGGAGCTATGGTAGAACCGATGGTATTTTCTATGGTAGCCTTTGTCACTCCAGCTCTATTCTCCACCCTGCACTGCCTCCTCCTGCTTGACTGACGGCTCCTTTGCCTGAAGTCACACAGCATTGAGGATCTGTCTCTATCGACAGCCTCAATCCTGTGTGATTTCAGGCAAAGGAGCCTTCAGTCAAGCAGGAGGGGGCGGCGTTCGACTGGGAATAGAGCTGGAGTGACAGAGGCTTCAGATCTACCATAGCTCTTCAGCCTCATTTGCATATCAAAGCAAACGCTGATTTCTCAGTAACGGAGGAACGGATTGGTCACGTAAAAGGTCCTACTGGACTTGTATTTGAAAGAGCTACAGGTATATATAAATAGTGTGCGTGCAAAATCCTGCTGACAGATTTCCTTTTAGTGGTAGTATATATTGTGTATTTTTGTATGACTTTCGTATTTCTTTTTTAGTATTCAATTTTTCTCTATGAACCCCAAAAGGGATGGGTGTTATGAGGTTGGGGCGAGACTTAAACACCCTCAGAAATATCAGCAACTATGTGCATCTGGAGAGTGAAACGCGTCAGGCAGGAGGAGTGTAGTGTGCAGCACAATGATTCCCTACAGAGATTTTTTTTTTATTATTGAACGTGTAAATAAAGATTGGAGGTTTTAGGCTATGTGCCCACATAGCAGATTTGATGCAGAGCGTTTTTGCCTCTCTCTGGCAGAAAAAAAAACACATGCAGATTTACATGCGTTTTTTCTGCCAGAAAGAAGCGTTTTTACATGCGTTTTTTCAAGCAGTTTTCCAAGCGATTTTGAGCATCACTTGGAAAAGTGCTTGACAAGTTGGTCACACAATATAAATCCATGCAGCCTGCATGGATTTATATAGTGTGACCAAGTAATAGTTAAAAAAAAGAATAAGAATGGTAAAAAAAATAAAATAAAATAAAGATTATACTCCCCTTCCGATGTCCTCCCGGTGTTTTGTCCACGCCGTCCGGTCTCTTGCAATGCTCGCGGTGGTGTGAAGGACCTGCGGTGACGTCATGGAGTCATGTGATGGGTCACATGGCTCAGTGACGTCATGGCAGGTCCTTCACAACAGCGCGAGCATTGCAAGAGACCGGACAGCGTGGACAAAACACCGGGAGGACATCGGTAGGTGAGTATAAACTTTATTTTTTTATTTTAAATTCTTTTTTTAACAGATTCTATGGTACCCAGGTCTGGATGAGAGTCTCCTCTCCTCCAGACATGGGTACCATCCGCACATTAGAACGCGCCAATTACGCAAGTACAGATGCAGTCTTGCAGAATTGGCGCGTTCTAATGCAAGTCAATGGCGGTGATTACACAGCGTGTCCGCAAAATTAATGGACATGCTGCGTATTTTTGAGCGCAGCATAAACGCTGCAGAAAAATCCGCAGCATGGGCATTGAAAGTGCGTAATTGCATTGGAGACCATTGGGGAAGGTTTACCAAGCGTTTCCCAAGCGTTTATGCTGCGGAAATTCCGCAGCGTAAACGCTTGAAAAACGCATCATGGGCACACAGCCTTAACCTTACATTGAAATATCCTTCAAGTCTACACTGTTTTACTACTAGCCACTGTATATATAGTGCAAAATATGAATAAAAATACCCTGACACTTCTACCACCAACACGAACCCGCAGAACTAGAGAAAGCGGAAAACCTGTACACCCTTTAAAAAGTTGCTTGAAAGAAAAAAAATAATCTGTGCGCGAAAGGTACCATAAATGCGGCACCTAGGACTGGGCTGGCATAACGTATAGCCATATACACTTTGTTTTTTTTTTGTATGGGGATAGTGAATTTACAGAGCGGTTGTTGCCAACGATCTGACAGCTCAGGCAGTGACTTTCCAGCTTCTTATCAACGGAGTGGCTCTTCCTCTTCCCACAAGGCGTCACTGCCCATGTCATGGTGATGGACAGCTGGCTCCCCGCAGTAAGGCAGCAGGGATGCGGATGTCAGTGTATTGTCAGCAATGCCTGCCTGTGGAGAAGAGAAGCAGCTGCTCTGTCAAAGAGATGCAGAATTGCTGAAAGAAGCAGCGTATGATCGCTCTGAGCCGACAGACTGGTGCCGGGTAGAACAGGCAGGAAGTTAGCAGTTAGCAGCCTGTAAAATTCTTAGCCTTATACAAAACAATAAGAAAAGTCCAGGAGTACCCCTTTAAGCGGAGTTCTGCAACAAAATAAGCAATAAGTACCACTATATTATTAATAGCAACAACAATAATATATGGACAATCCGACTTACCAGAAGGTGATCCTGTTTGTGGCCATAAACCTGTCCAAGTTGCAAAGCGTTGTACACATTACAAGTCCAATTATGCGGGCAAGACTGCGGATCTGATTCCTGTTTGGGATCACAAAATCCCCCCCCCCCCCCACCCCAAAAAAAGCGCTTCTTTTCGTGAGAGGCCAGATGGTAGGAAGAGAAGTCCCGGCGTGTAACGTCACAGCCTGCTGGTGGCCGAGCTCTAGAACTGCTCCAACGCGTTTCGGAAATGTTCGCCTTCCTTCATCAGGGAGTATGAAGACTCGGGTAGATTATCGCTATGGAGTGATCTTTCCCATGCGTACAAAGATGCTGGCAATGCCATCCTTGCTCATTTTTTTTTTAATGATTACGAGTTCTGCCCATTCAATTAATTCAGATCTTATATTAATGTCACACACCATTTACCCTACATGAAATATTAAAATGTAAATTCTCGGACAGTCGTGCTACAGACAGAGTACAGCTCGTTTCACGCACAAGGAAACTCTTTCAGCATTTTGTGGTCCCAAACAAGACTCCGATCCGCGATCTGGCCCACCTATTTGGATTTGCAGCGTGTACAAAGGTTCTTTGCAATTAATCAATCTCAAACAGGTTTATGGTCACGAATGGGACTGCCCATATATTATTAAGAATGTAATATCACCTATACTGTCTCTACATACCGCCGGCACCAGGGGCGACTTCTCCGCCTTCTAGAGTTACTATATTAGAAAAGGCTAGAACTTTTTCAATATACTATGATTGAACTTTATTAAAGGGGTTTTCCACTTTTACAAAAGTGGTGTCAAACGATTGCATAAATTGTAAAACAAACCCACAGGTCTGGCTCCACTCTCTGTGTACTGGCTGCAGCTGAAACGTCGCTGCGACAAGGCTTATGACCGCTGCAACCAATCACTGAACTCAGTGGCTCATACTGTCTACACTGTCATTGTGGAGGAGGAGGTGAGCTGTGATATCACCTATTGTGAATGGTGGATCCTGTGTTATCTACTGTATATAGAGTGTTATCAGTCATTGTACAGGAGGAGGAGGTGAGCTGTGATATCACCTATTGTGAATGGTGGATCCTGTGTTATCTACTGTATATACAATGGTGTGAAAGTGTTCGCCCCCTTCCTGATTTCTTATTCTTGTTTGTCACACTTAAATGTTTCAGATCACAAAACAAATTTAAATATATTAGGCAAAGATAACACATAAAATGCAGTTTTTAAATTAAGGTCTTTATTATTAAGGGAAAAGGAAATCCAAACCTACAGGGTCCTGTGTGAAAAAGTGATCCCCGACCTAAAACAAATAATTAATTTATCACATCTTTGGGAAGCAGAATTCAATTTCCCTAACCACACACAGACCTGATTATTCTCAATCAAGAAATCACTTACATAGGACATGCCTGACAAAGTGAAGTAGACCAAAAGATCCTCAAAAGCTAGACATCATGCGGCGATCCAAAGAAATTCAGGAACAAATGAGAAACAAAGTAATTGAGATCTATCAGTCAGGAAAAGGTTATGAAACCATTTCTAAAGCTTTGAGACTCAAGTGAACCACAGTGAGAGCCATTATCCACAAATGGTGAAAACATGGAACAGTGGTGAACCTTCCCAGGAGTGTCCGACCGACCAAAATTACCCAAAGAGCCCAGCGACAACTCACCCAAGAGTTCACAAAAGACCCCACAACAACATCCAAAAAACTGAAGGCCTCACTTGCCTCAGTTAAGGTAAGTGTTCATAACTCCACCATAAGAAAGAGAATGGGCAAAAATGGCATGTATGGCAGAGTTCCAAGATGAAAACCACTGCTGAGCAAACAAAGGCTTGTCTCAGTTTTGGCAGGAAACATCTTGATGATCGCCAAGACTTTTGGAAGAATACTCTGTGGACTGACGAGACAAAAGTTTAACCTTTTGGAACGTGCATGTCCCATTAGATCTGACGTAGAATTAACAGCATTTCAGAAAAGGAGCATCATACCAACAGTAAAATATGGTGGTAGTGTGATGGTCTGGGGCTGTTTTGCGGCTTCAGGACCTGGAAGACTTGCTGTGGTAAATGTAACAAGGAAGAAAGAAAAAGGAAGAAAGAAAAAGGAAGAAAGAAAAAGGAAGAAAGAAAAAGGAAGAAAGAAAAAGGAAGAAAGAAAAAGGAAGAAAGAAAAAGGAAGAAAGAAAAAGGAAGAAAGAAAAAGGAAGAAAGAAAAAGGAAGAAAGAAAAAGGAAGAAAGAAAAAGGAAGAAAGAAAAAGGAAGAAAGAAAAAGGAAGAAAGAAAAAGGAAGAAAGAAAAAGGAAGAAAGAAAAAGGAAGAAAGAAAAAGGAAGAAAGAAAAAGGAAGAAAGAAAAAGGAAGAAAGAAAAAGGAAGAAAGAAAAAGGAAGAAAGAAAAAGGAAGAAAGAAAAAGGAAGGAAGAAAAAGGAAGGAAGAAAAAGGAAGGAAGAAAAAGGAAGGAAGGAAAAGGAAGGAAGGAAAAGGAAGGAAGAAAGAAAAAGGAAGGAAGGAAGAAAGAAAAAGGAAGGAAGGAAGAAAGAAAAAGGAAGAAAGAAAAAGGAAGGAAGGAAAAGGAAGGAAGAAAGAAAAAGGAAGGAAGGAAGAAAGAAAAAGGAAGGAAGGAAGAAAGAAAAAGGAAGGAAGGAAGAAAGAAAAAGGAAGGAAGGAAGAAAGAAAAAGGAAGGAAGGAAGAAAGAAAAAGGAAGGAAGGAAGAAAGAAAAAGGAAGGAAGGAAGAAAGAAAAAGGAAGGAAGGAAGAAAGAAAAAGGAAGGAAGGAAGGAAGGAAGGAAGAAAGAAGAAGGAAGGAAGGAAGAAAGAAGAAGGAAGGAAGAAGGAAGAAAGAAGGAAGGAAGAAGGAAGGAAGGAAGAAGGAAGGAAGGAAGAAGGAAGGAAGAAGGAAGGAAGAAAGGAAGAAGGAAGGAAGAAAGGAAGAAGGAAGGAAGAAAGGAAGAAGGAAGGAAGAAAGGAAGAAGGAAGGAAGAAGGAAGGAAGGAAGGAAGGAAGGAAGGAAGGAAGGAAGGAAGGAAGGAAGGAAGGAAGGAAGGAAGGAAGGAAGGAAGGAAGGAAGGAAGGAAGGAAGGAAGGAAGAAGGGGAAGAAGGGGAAGAAGGGGAAGAAGGGGAAGAAGGGGAAGAAGGGGAAGAAGGGGAAGAAGGGGAAGAAGAGGAAGAAGAGGAAGAAGAGGAAGAAGGAGGGCTGTGACATTCCCTATTGTGAATGGTGGATCCCGTGTAATCTACTGTATATACAGGTGTTATCAGTCATTGTAATCCTGCATCTGATAATGAAACTGCTGATATGTCATCCGTACAGACCAGGGAGTATAATTCTATTACTACAACAGATAGCCATTGTGAAAATCATATGATATCCCCTATAGTGAAAAACAAAAAACTCATATGGAAAAAAAAAAGTGGAATAAAAAATACACTTAACATAAACCCTTATTTAAATACTAGACCATTTTCTGATAACACAATGTAGGGCAGTGGGAGGGGGATAATTCCCACTATTCTAAAAGAAGGTGTAAAGGTAGCATCCAACTTAGGAAAAAAAAATGAGATACATTTTCTGTATAATGTTCTACCACAATAGTTCTATGTTGAATTTCTAAAAAGACACATTTCTGTGAACGAGCTGTCATTCAGAATATCTTTGAAGTACAGTGTCCATTTTAGGACATGATCAGATATCAAAATCAAACATCACAATGATGTCAGTTTGAGGCTAAATACCCTGTCTGACAAGTGATCCTGACAAGTAACTTTTACAACTGTAATAATAATAATAATAAAAATATTCACTGTTCGCTGATGGGACTTGAACCCAAAACTCTATGTCTAGAAGCTGGTGCACTAACCACTGAGCTATATACTCAGTTGAAGAAAGCTAAGTGTTGCATTTGGTTATATGATTTTCAGTGCAAACCTTGTCTGAAACTGACTGGGACTTTCAAATATACCTCCCCCCAAGCCAAATTCAAATGATGTTTGATTTTGATGTGAGTGATGTGTGACTTTCTTTCTTATGATCTCATAACACAAGAAAAGCTGCCAGTCCATATCACTTGACTGGATAGCTCAATGGTAAAGCATCAGCCTCTGAAACTACAATGTCTGGGTTCAAATCCCATTGGGAATGTTATTTTTTTTTTTTTTGTAGTTACGCCTATTTAGCACACAAACCACTTTTTTTTTACTTTTAATATCTATATCTAACATTCTGATTGTCATCCTAACGTGTTAAGAGTTTCAGACACGCTCTCTATTTGCATGGTAAATTACATAGCCAAAGTAAATTGGGAGTTTGCAGCCAGTTCTTGGGTGGATGGAAAGAACAATTTACAATAAAGAAATTTTGTCATTAGACCCCATTAAGAAATTATGCAAATGTACAGTCACTTGGAAATCGATATGTAGTAAATTAGTGCCTCCCAATTTACTTTGGCTATGGAATTTACCATGCAAATAGACAGCGTGTCTGAAACTCTTAACACATCAGGATGACAATCAGAGTGTCAGATATTAAAAGTAAAACACCCCTGTAGTTTGTGTGCTAAATAGGCATAATTACAAAAATAACATCCCAATGGGATTTGAACCCAGACACTGTAGTTTCAGAGGCTGATGCTTTACCATTGTGCTATCCAGTCATGTGATACTGACTGGGAGCTTTTCTAGTCATATGAGATCAACCATGAAAATACTCAGTGTGACTAAAAGTCATTGCGATTCTGATGTTTGAAAAAAGTCACATCAGACTCACACATCAAAATGAAACATCATTTGAATTTGGCTTGGAGGAGGTACTTCTGAAAGTCCCAATGTTTCAGACAAGATTTGCACTGAAAATCACATAACCAAATAGAACGCCAAGGTTTCTTCAACTGAGTTTATAGCTCAGTGGTTAGTGAACTGGCTTCTAGACACAGAATTTTGGGTTCAAGTCCCATCAGCGAACAGTGACTATTATTATTATTGACAGTACTTGTCAGACAGGGTATTTAGCCTCAAACTGACATTCTGATGTTTGATTTTGATATCTGATCATGTCCTAAAATGGACACTGTAGAAGGAACATTATGTTTAATCTGAAAAAGCTTTTGTGGCCTGGAAACTTTCCACTGAGAAGGCATGAATTGCTCAGCTCACATAGACAAGGTTGGAGACACACACACACTGCATGACAGTATGGACACTATGGTCATTAGCAGCTTGAAATGTAGCCTATAACACTTTAGTTAGATATTAATTTTCAACTACGTAGAGGATTAAATTATTAACCAATCCGTAGTAAGATGTTAATACAGACCAATGAGATGCTTTAGTTATTTCGTAGCTTATTTCTTTGCTATGCCCAAAAAGATACCGTATAAATATTTATTAACTTCTTCTAATAAACGGGGAATCCTTGAGTAGAGTGACATGCCAGGCCTGGCATTCCAGTATGAGGAGCCTTATAAGCCTTGCATTCTCCTCTGGGAAATTAAATATGCAAATTGTCTCTTCAGAGAGGAAGAGGACTAGAACTCTGGCACCACCTATTGGAAGTAGCAATCCAAAAAGTCAATATCGACCCTTTAACTAGCCTTGGCACATGACTTAGGATAAAAGCCAAACCAGCATCTCAACAGCCAAGTCTTAGTCCTCCATCCACTAGACGGTAAAAGAAAGAAAATAAATATTTTTCTTTATTCCACGTGATCCTCCGCTTGTCATTGTCATGTCAATAAACGAGACGCATTTGTGATAAATGGGGAAACAAAAAATAATCTGTGTGTGTTTTATTGTATTTCTATATTGGGAATATCCCTACAGCAGAACCGTGTACCTTCATAAGTGGTTTATGTATGAAGCGTGCAACACCCGGCAGACAAATGGCGAGTCAAAAAAAAAAAAAAAAAAAAAAAAAAAAAAAAAATCTGCCCCCTGACTGGATAATTTATTTTAATCAATGTCATAGAAAATATTAAAATCTCTGAATCGACATTAGAGAGGGGCATTCACCCACCCTCCCTCCTCCCCTCTCACACAGATATCCACTAAGGAAATCAAGAGCTGACAGTCTGAGTCTCCTAGAAATTAGACTGGTACAATCGACATAACTGAGTAGGAAATTAGTTATACAAGGCTAGTGACAATCCGACTTAAAATGCGGGCAGCTCCTTCTGGAAACGAAAGACCCCTGCAGTACCAACAAGGATGTCTTTTGTGCGTAGACAAAGAGTTAGAGATTGGACAGGTAATTGAGAAAGGAGAAGTCTTTTCAGAGGGTTGGACAACGATAGCGTACATGAGTTTACACATAACTAGCAAAGTGGAAGCCTCTTTGTCCCCAGGAAATGTATCAAGAATTCAAGTGAAGCTGTGGCTTCCTGCAAGGGAAATGCTATACATTGGACCCAGACGTATGTACCCGAAAGAAAATATTGAATATTGGAGTTTGTATAAATCCGATAGTGATGGGACATACATTTTCAGCTTCAGGACGAATAGGGGAAAAATATGCATATTTCTTCATAACTGTGACACCTGCCTATAAGCCCCAAATCAATAGTAACCAGATAACAGACAACAGCCATGTCATGTTTGGTCTCTGGGGAAAGGTAAAATCTCGATAAATATGGCAGTGATCTCAAACTTCTGCGGTCGTCAGCAGTGAATATGGATCATAAGTTGAGATTTTCATAAAATCCTGAAGGGCTGAGAACAATCCACAATCTGGCCAATGTGAGGTCATCAAGGGGGGCTGTGGGTGTAACTCAGGTGCTGATAAAAGGTCAAGGCAAATTACAATGCTCAAAAAAATAAAGGGAACACTTAAACAACAGAATATAACTCCAAGTAAATCAAACTTCTGTGAAATCAAACTGTCCACTTAGGAAGCAACACTGATTGACAATCAATTTCACATGCTGTTGTGCAAATGGAATAGACAATAGATGGAAATTATTGCCAATTATCATGACACCCTCAGTAAAGGAGTGGTTCTGCAGGTGGGGACCACATACCACATCTCCGTACCAATGCTTTCTGGCTGATGTTGTGGTCAGTTTTGAACATTGGTTGTGCTTTCACACTCCTGGTAGCATGAGACGGACTCTACAACCCACAGAAGTTGCTCAGGTAGTGGAGCTCATCCAGGAAGGCACATCAATGCGAGCTGTGGCAAGGTTTGCTGTGTCTGTCAGCATAGTGTCCAGAGGCTGGAGGCGCTACCAGGAGACAGGCCAGTACACCAGGAGCCCCGCAAAATGACCTCCAGCAGGCCACAAATGTGCATGTGTCTGCACAAATGGTTAGAAACCGACTCCGTGAGAGTAGTATGAGGGCCCGACATCCACAGATGGGGGTTGTGCTCACAGCCCAACATCGTGTAGGACGCTTGGCATTTGCCACAGAACACCAGGATTGGCAAAGTCACCACTGGCGCCCTGTGCTCTTCACAGATGAAAGCAGGTTCACACTGAGCACATGTGACAGAGTCTTGAGACGCCGTGCAGAGTGATCTGCTGCGGCAACATCCTTCAGCATGACCGGTTTGGCAGTGGGTCAGTAATGGTGTGGGGTGGCATTTCTTTGCAGGGCTGCACAGCCCTCCATGTGCTCGCCAGAGGTAGCCTGACTGCCATTAGGTACCGAGGTGAGATCCTCAGACCCCTTGTGAGACCATATGCTGGTGCAGTTGGCCCTGGGTTCCTCCTAATGCAGGACAATGCCAGACCTCATGTGGCTGCAGTGTGTCAGCAGTTCCTGCAAGATGAAGGCATTGAAGCTATGGACTGGCCCCCCGTTCCCCAGACCTGAATCCGATTGAGCACATCTGGGACATCATGTCTCGCTTCATCCACCAACGTCACGTTGCACCACAGACTGTCCAGGAGTTGGCGGATGCTTTAGTCCAGGTCTGGGAGGAGATCCCACAGGAGACCATCCGCAGCCTCATCAGGAGCATGCCCAGGCGTTGTAGGGAGGTCATACAGGCACGTGGAGGCCACACACAATATTGAGCCTCATTTTGACTTGTTTTAAGGACATTACATCAAAGTTGGATCACACAGCACAGAGATCCGGGTGGGGCCGACACCGCAGAGTGGGGGAAAGGAGGGTGGGGAGAGACAAGGCACAGAGACCAGGAGATGGGGGGGGGGGGGGGTAAGCGGCACAGCAGCCCGGAGAGGGGGGGGGGGGTGCGGCACAGACCCATGTGGCTAACAAGAAGGTTTAATATTACAGGCGTGCGGAACATTTTTTGACTCGTATAAGACACTGTGTACATTTTCGATGCACAGAGCTGTATTACAGCTCTGGATTGTAGGGAGCAGTAATAGGGATACGAGGAGCATTATATAATTAAGAAACTGATCCTTATGAGCCAAATCTAAAAATAAATGAAAAACAAATACATTCAATACCAAGAAAAGTGCCAGAAGCCAAACACACCTCCGGGAGTCACAGTGATACCTGCACGTCACAGGAACGAAACTGAAACCAAGAACAAACTCTCGATTTAACCAATTCAGTGAGCTCCGTCATTTATCAGGAACAAAACGGCTCAGATAACACTAGTAATACCAAAACCGGGGAGGCCCAGTCAGCACCAGCAGACCCGGGGGAGGCCCAGACAATGTGCCGACTCCTATTTCCAAACTTTGATTCCTTCACAAATAGCTATTAGTAATAACAAGTTTACTGCACTACAGTACTGTATTTGTTGACAATTCTCTATTGTTTATACACATAGGGGCCTTGAATTAAATTACATTTATATCATTACCACTTCTAAAACCACTACAACCATTAATAAATTACACACAGATATAGCTTTATTTTTTTTAACCCCTTAGTGACCGGACCAATTATTATTATTTTTTTTTTTTTTATCTGACCAGTGTCACTAAGTAGTAATAACTCTGGAAGGCCTAAATTTTGACTCTAAGGCAGTTATTTTGCCATGAACTGCCAAGTTAAACATCAGGACCACACAAATCAAGATCTCAAGGTGTCAATGGGGTTAAAGAGGCTCGCGGCGGCGGCGCCAACGGGAGCCGGGCCCAAGAGGCTCGCGGCGGCGGCGCCAACGGGAGCCGGGCCCAAGAGGCTCGCGGCGGCGGCGCCAACGGGAGCAGGGCCCAAGAGGCTCGCGGCGGCTGCGCCAACGGGAGCAGGGCCCAAGAGGCTCGCGGCGGCGGCGCCAACGGGAGCCGGGCCCAAGAGGCTCGCGGCGGCTGCGCCAACGGGAGCCGGGCCCAAGAGGCTCGCGGCGGCTGCGCCAACGGGGGCCGGGCCCAAGAGGCTCGCGGCGGCTGCGCCAACGGGAGCCGGGCCCAAGAGGCTCGCGGCGGCGGCGCCAACGGGAGCAGGGCCCAAGAGGCTCGCGGCGGCTGCGCCAACGGGAGCCGGGCCCAAGAGGCTCGCGGCGGCGGCGCCAACGGGAGCCGGGCCCAAGAGGCTCGCGGCGGCTGCGCCAACGGGGGCCGGGCCCAAGAGGCTCGCGGCGGCTGCGCCAACGGGGGCCGGGCCCAAGAGGCTCGCGGCGGCTGCGCCAACGGGGGCCGGGCCCAAGAGGCTCGCGGCGGCTGCGCCAACGGGAGCCGGGCCCAAGAGGCTCGCGGCGGCTGCGCCAACGGGAGCCGGGCCCAAGAGGCTCGCGGCGGCTGCGCCAACGGGAGCCGGGCCCAAGAGGCTCGCGGCGGCTGCGCCAACGGGAGCCGGGCCCAAGAGGCTCGCGGCGGCTGCGCCAACGGGAGCCGGGCCCAAGAGGCTCGCGGCGGCTGCGCCAACGGGAGCCGGGCCCAAGAGGCTCGCGGCGGCTGCGCCAACGGGAGCCGGGCCCAAGAGGCTCGCGGCGGCTGCGCCAACGGGAGCCGGGCCCAAGAGGCTCGCGGCGGCTGCGCCAACGGGAGCCGGGCCCAAGAGGCTCGCGGCGGCTGCGCCAACGGGAGCCGGGCCCAAGAGGCTCGCGGCGGCTGCGCCAACGGGAGCCGGGCCCAAGAGGCTCGCGGCGGCTGCGCCAACGGGAGCCGGGCCCAAGAGGCTCGCGGCGGCTGCGCCAACGGGAGCCGGGCCCAAGAGGCTCGCGGCGGCTGCGCCAACGGGAGCCGGGCCCAAGAGGCTCGCGGCGGCTGCGCCAACGGGAGCCGGGCCCAAGAGGCTCGCGTCGGCTGCGCAAACGGGAGCCGGGCCCAAGAGGCTCGCGGCGGCGCAAACGGGAGCCGGGCCCAAGGCAGCAATAATGGAACCACAACCGAGACCTTGGGCCTCAGGTAGGACAAGGAATACATCTCTCAGGCTTCTTTAGTAGAACCAGAATCAGGGAGCCGCAGACACTGGGGGAACACAAGTGTGGACCTGCAGAAGGCACCAAAACAAGGGGGCGATGAATGAATAGAAGCAGAACCACAACCCGAACCAGGAGCCGCAGAGACAACAGGATACTAAAGACGACCCGGAGCATGGACATCATTCAGCACCAGCAGGCCCGGAGCAGCAGCGCACAGCATCAGAGCCGACACTGCGGACCTCACCGGGACCAGCACCGGCCATACCCGCCCCGCGGAACCTCGGCGGCCGAGCCTTGTTTCCCTCCAGCATACCATGGGGCGCACACATCACCGGGTCTTTTGGCGTTCTGACCACAGGAGCTGGAACCCGAGAACATCCCCTTGTGAACCCGGCCGCAGCCATGTCCGGCCTCACGGAGCCCGTTCCCCGCCCCATAACCCCCTCTCTCACCGCACTCAGACGGATCCCGTCAGTTGTCTGCGCCGCCATCTTTGAAAAATAAAAAAACGAAAGAAACACCTCACGGAGCGAACAGCTGAGCACTCCCCACTTCCGGGCGGAGCCTGCAGCCGCGCCGTCCAATCAGCGCGCAGCACAAGGAATAACATTAAAATCACGTGACTGAGGCCGCTGTCAGCGTGCAGGACTGCTATAATACCGGCTCCATACACTAGATGGCGGTGTTCACCACACTATGGTATTTCCTTACCCACTATTGGCTCAGGCAGGCTGGGCCGGCCATACCAGTACTGCAGACACGCCCACACTGCACAATGTGACGGTGGGCGTGTCCGCTGATCTTACGTCACGGTAGAGGCTAAATCCGAGTGGTCTAACAGACCTCTGCTGACGTCATGCCTATGTCGCGAGATGATGCAGAGCTGATACCAGGAGGCCGCACATAGTGCTGAGGCTGCTGCGGTGGAGAGGACACTGAGAGGACTGAGGGGCTGCACAGTGGAGCGGGGGTCTCTATACACAGGTCTCAGTGCATGATCTGAGGGGCGCAGAGAAGTGGATGTTCCTACATGGGGGCTGCACTGCATGTTGGAGGGGACAAGGTGATTTTGTAAGTGTGGGAAAGTAGGGGGTGCTGTTACTTGTGTGAGGCTGTGTGCTGGGGGGGGCGGTGTGGGGAAGGGGCTGATTTTTGTGTGTGTGGGGCTGCAATGCATGTTGGGGCTGCATGGAGAAGGGGGTGATGTTGCATGGGTAAGGGGTGATGTTACTCTCATGGGGCTGCATGCTGGGAGGGCTGCGTGCGGAAGGGGGGATGTTACTCTCATGGGGCTGCATGCTGGGAGGGCTGCGTGCAGAAGGGGGGATGTTACTCTCATGGGGCTGCATGCTGGGAGGGCTGCGTGCGGAAGGGGTGATGTTACTCTCATGGGGCTGCATGCTTGGAGGGCTGCGTGCGGAAGGGGGGATGTTACTCTCATGGGGCTGCATGCTGGGAGGGCTGCGTGCGGAAGGGGGGATGTTACTCTCATGGGGCTGCATGCTGGGAGGGCTGCGTGCGGAAGGGGGGATGTTACTCTCATGGGGCTGCATGCTGGGAGGGCTGCGTGCGGAAGGGGTGATGTTACTCTCATGGGGCTGCATGCTGGGAGGGCTGCGTGCGGAAGGGGGGATGTTACTCTCATGGGGCTGCATGCTGGGAGGGCTGCGTGCAGAAGGGGGGATGTTACTCTCATGGGGCTGCATGCTTGGAGGGCTGCGTGGGGAATGGGTAATTTTACTCTCATGAGGCTGCATGCTGGGAGGGCTGCGTGGGCAGGGGAGTGATGTTTCTCTCGTGCTGCATGCTGGGAGTTCTGCGTGGGTAAGGGGTGATGTTACTCTCATGGGGCATTATGCTGGGAGGGCTGCGTGAGGAAGGGGGCGATGTTACTCTCATGGGTCTGCATGCTGGGAGGGCTGCATGGGGAAGGGGGTGATGTTACTCTCATGGTGCTGCATTCTGGGAGGGCTGCGTGGGCAGGGGAGTGATGTTACTCTCGTGCTGCATGCTGGGAGTTCTGCGTGGGTAAGGGGTGATGTTACTCTCATGGGGCATTATGCTGGGAGGGCTGCGTGAGGAAGGGGGCGATGTTACTCTCATGGGGCATTATGCTGGGAGGGCTGCGTGAGGAAGGGGGCGATGTTACTCTCATGGGTCTGCATGCTGGGAGGGCTGCGTGGGGAAGGGGGTGATGTTACCCTCATGGGGATGCATGCTGGGAGCGCTGCTTGGGGAAGGGAGTGATGTTACGCTCATGGGGCTGCATGCTGGAAGGGCTGCGTGGGGAATGAGAAATATTTTATACTCTCATGGGGCTGCATGCTGGGAGGGCTGCGTGGAGAAGGGGGTGATGTTACTCTCATGGGGCCTGCGTGCTGGGGGACTGCTTGGGCAAGGGGTTGATTTTTTGTGTGTGGGGCTGCATGTTGGGGGCTTCGTGGGGAAGGAGGGGATGATGTTTTGTGTTTTTATGGTAAATATTTTATACTTTTAGTATTTAGACAATTAAACTAAAAAAAAAACTTTTCACATTTTAAATCAGGACCCTTAAAATACATATAATACATGGTGCAGTGTAGTTCTTCAGGTATGTGAAAATCTACACATGGATACCCTTTACCTCTTGCTTCCTTCATTAAGGACTCAGTAACTGAGGATGGTCCTGCAGTTATTAGATCTAGACTGTAATAGTATCTGGGTTCCCCATACTCTTGGAGCACCATTGTCTCCACCATGGATTTTACCTGAAGTCCTGCAGCAGTAGGGATTATTCCCAGGCACAGGGCTTGCATCATATCCCTCCCAAGCAGATTACAGGGACACAGAGTTGATAATATAATTTGTGCAATTGCACTTTTACCTGTGCTGGGGTCCCGTATCTCCACTGGTGTAGACAATGGTTCTCTGTGTGCTTTACCAATTGCCCCTTTTACCACTATGCAGGCAGCAGACAGTCCAATAGTAGGTATCTCTTCTGGATATAATAAGGTTCTGAATCAACAAGAAAAGTGACCTCATGGCTCCCCACGAGGCGGGTCACTTCTGGAAGTGAAGTGTTTTGTAAATACATATTTATTTCAAATAAATTAAATGTTTCCTCCGTAATCTTATTTTTTACCTTCTGACCAAAAAAGGCCTTATCCCACAAGGGCATCATCTCAGTCCTTTTTCTCCTGTTTTTTCTTCTTTCGTCTACTTTTTTCCTCTCGTTCTTGCCTCTCTCAACCATTTATTTGCACTGTCATGACCATACTTTATTTTTTCCTTCTCATTACCTTGTTCTGCTTCTTGTACCAAATTTTCACATTCTGTCAAAGTAAGTTTACCATCAAATCCAAACTTTCTATGCCATTTATCTTGTAGACTGTGAGCCCTTGCGGGCAGGGTCCTCGCTCCTCCTGTACCAGTCGCCGTCACATTGTGTTCAAGATTATTGTAATTGTTCTTGTATTATACCCCTTCTTCACATGTAAAGTGCCATGGAATAAATGGCGCTATAATAATAAATAATAATAATTTATCAAGGTACTTCCCACATTCAGGGTCTATTTTATGCATATACTTACTATCCCCATCTAGTGGTTCCTTCTTATCATAACACCAAAGACAACCACATTTTATACTTTTGCCCGAAATATTCCCCATGTTTACAGCTTATATCCCAAATTCAAGACTGTTTGTTCTGCTTCAGTAGTACCCTCTTGGTACAATTTTAACAACTTTCCAGCCGTCAGATGTAATGCACAATAACAATCCTGCCTTACAATGAGGACAAGACATTAAAATATAGCTGTGGGTCTATGTCCCGTAAGGATGTTATATGAAATTCTTATACACAAGAAGAAGGCAAACAAGAAGATAAAAACTACACACAATGCAAATCCTTGAGCACAATGGATGTTTACCCACTTGTAAGAAGTGTGACAAGTATCAGTGGAATTCATATGTCATCAAGAAGATAAGAAACCAGTAACAAAAATTCAATTACTTTTGCTAATACCCAGGATCTAAATAATCCTCACTGATTACACTGTGTCCTATGTATTTACCAGCTTGAAACTCCATAAGTTTAATCATACACACAAAATCCAAACAATGGCAGAGGTTTGATAAGAATGGTCTTGTAGGACCACTACGTACCCACCTTGGACCACCAGAAAGCACTGAAACTTTGTAGCACAAAGGGTTACTGACCGCGGAATTATTTTTAGTGATTTTTGGAAAGATCCGTTCAGTCGGGTCACAGAGAGGTCCAGTTAACCATCCTGGTTTTCGGCACCATGTAATGTCGGGGTAGCCCTTCCAAGAAGACCTAATTTGGATTTAGATAACAAATTATCTCTAAATCTGTCTGCTATCTAATTAGATAAACTCATCCAATTTCATTCAACAATTGTTATATATATATCTAGAATCACACTGAACCACATACTACACAACAAATTATCTTATAACTCTATAACCTGCCACCTCCGTCCAATAAAGATTTATGGGGGACGGGTATGACAACACAGTGTAATAAACAAGAAAGGTCCCCAAGAGACAGGCTCCTGATGGCAAATGTGGTCACCGATATGGAAGAGATACAGTGGGTACGGAAAATATTCAGACCCCTTCAAATTTTTCACTCTTTGTTTCATTGCAGCCATTTGGTAAGTTCTAAAAAGTTCATTTTTTTCTCATTAAAGTACACTCTGCACCGCATCTTGACTGGAAAAAAAAAAAAAATGTAGAAATTTTTGCAAATTTATTAAATAAAAACTGAAATATCAAATGGTCATAAGTATTCAGACCCTTTGCTCAGACACTCATATTTAAGTCACATGCTGTCCATTTCCTTGTGATCCTCCTTGAGATGGTTCTACTCCTTCACTGGAGTCCAGCTGTGTTTAATTAAACTGATAGAACTTGATTTGGAAAGGCACACACCTGTCTATAAAAGACCTCACAGCTCATAGTGCATGTCAGACCAAATGACAATCATGAGCTCAAATGAACTGCCCAAGGAGCTCAGAGACAGAATTGTGGCAAGGCACAGATCTGGCCAAGGTTACAAAAGAATTTCTGCATTACTCAAGGTTCCTAAAAGCACAGTGGCCTCCATAATCCTTAAATGGAAGAAGTTTGGGACCGCCAGAAGTCTTCTTAGACTTGGCCGTTCAGCCAAACTGCGCAATCGTGGGAGAAGAGCCTTGGTGAGAGAGGTAAAGAAGAACCCCAAGATCACTGTGGCTGAGCTCCAGAGATGCAGTAGGGAGATGGGAGAAAGTTCCACAAAGTCAACTATCACAGCAGCCCTCCACCAGTCGGGCCTTTATGGCAGAGAGGCCAGACGGAAGCCTCTCCTCAGTGCAAGACATATAAAAGCCTGCATAGAATTTGCTCAAAAACACATGAAGGACTCCCAGACTATGAGAAATAAGATTCTCTGGTCTGATGAGACGAAGATAGAACTTTTTGGTGATAATTCTAAAGCAGTGTGTGTGGAGAAAACCAGGCACTGCCCATTACCTGCCCAATACAATCCCAACAGTGAAACGTGGTGGCAGCATCATGCTATAGGGGTGTTTTTCAGCTGCAGGGACAGGACGACTGGTTGCAATTGAAGGAAACATGAATGTGGCCAAGTACAGAGATATCCTGGATGAAAAGCTCTTCCATAGTGCTCTGGACCTCAGACTTGGCCGAAGGTTCACCTTCCAACAAGACAATGACTCTAAGCACACAGCTAAAATAACAAAGGAGTGGCTTCAGAACAACTCTGTGACCATTCTTGACTGACCCAGCCAGAGCCTTGACCTAAACCCAATTGAGCATCTCTGGAGAGACCTGAAAATGGCTGTCCACCAACATTCACCATCCAACCTGACGGAACTGGAGAGTATCTGCAAGGAAGAATGGCAGAGATCCCCAAATCCAGGTGTGAAAAACTTGTTGCATCATTCCCTAGAAGATTCATAGCTGTACTAGCTCAAAAGGGGGCTTCTACTCAATACTGAGCAAAGGGTCTGAATACTTATGACCATGTGATATTTCAGTTTTTCTTTTTTAATAAATTTGCAACAATTTCTACATTTCTGTTTTTTTCTCAGTTAAGATGGGGTGCAGAGTGTACAGTAATGAGAAAAAAAATGAACTTTTTAGAATTTACCAAATGGCTGCAATGAAACAAAGAGTGAAAAATGTAAAGGGGTCTGAATACTTTCCGTACCCACTGTATATATGTTCATAAAAACTTTTGACTAGAGTAACAGTACAAACACAATGTACAACAACGAGCACAGTCAGGGATTGGACAGACACAGAGACATATACAGTACAGACCAAAAGTTTGGACACACCTCATTTAAAGATTTTTCCGTATTTTCATGACTATGAAAATTGTACATTCACACTGAAGGCATCAAAACTATGAATTAACACATGTGGAATTATATACTTAACAAAAAAGTGTGAAACAACTGAAAATATGTCTTATATTCTAGGTTCTTCAAAGTAGCCACCTTTTGCTTTGATGACTGCTTTGCACACTCTTGGCATTCTCTTGATGAGCTTCAAGAGGTAGTCACCGGAAATGGTCTTCCAACAATCTTGAAGGAGTTCCCAGAGATGCTTAGCACTTGTTGGCCCTTTTGCCTTTACTTTGCGGTCCAGCTCACCCCAAACCATCTCGATTGGGTTCAGGTCTGGTGACTGGAGGCCAGGTCATCTGGCGTAGGACCCCATCACTCTCCTTCTTGGTCAAATAGCCCTTACACAGCCTGGAGCTGTGTTTGGGGTCATTGTCCTGTTGAAAAATAAATGATGGTCCAACTAAACGCAAACCGGATGGAATAGCATGCCGCTGCAAGATGCTGTGGTAGCCATGCTGGTTCAGTATGCCTTCAATTTTGAATAAATCCCCAACAGTGTCACCAGCAAAGCACCCCCACACCATCACACCTCCTCCTCCATGCTTCACGGTGGGAACCAGGCATGTAGAGTCCATCCGTTCACCTTTTCTGAGTCGCACAAAGACACGGTGGTTGGAACCAAAGATCTCAAATTTGGACTCATCAGACCAAAGCACAGATTTCCACTGGTCTAATGTCCATTCCTTGTGTTCTTTAGCCCAAACAAGTCTCTTCTGCTTGTTGCCTGTCCTTAGCAGTGGTTTCCTAGCAGCTATTTTTACCATGAAGGCCTGCTGCACAAAGTCTCCTCTTAACAGTTGTTGAAGAGATGTGTCTGCTGCTAGAACTCTGTGTGGCATTGACCTGGTCTCTAATCTGAGCTGCTGTTAACCTGCGATTTCTGAGGCTGGTGACTCAGATAAACTTATCCTCAGAAGCAGAGGTGACTCTTGGTCTTCCTTTCCTGGGGCGGTCCTCATGTGAGCCAGTTTTTTTGTAGCGCTTGATGGTTTTTGCAACTGCACTTGGGGACACTTTCAAAGTTTTCCCAATTTTTCGGACTGACTGACCTTAATTTCTTAAAGTAATGATGGCCACTCATTTTTCTTTACTTAGCTGCTTTTTTCTTGCCATAATACAAATTCTGACAGTCTATTCAGTAGGACTATCAGCTGTGTATCCACCAGACTTCTGCACAACACAACTGATGGTCCCAAACCCATTTATAAGGCAAGAAATCCTGAAATTAAACAAAACCTCTTGACGTTTCCTGTCAAAGTACCTCTTAGATTTTTTGTTAGCCTCCTGCAGATTACCACGCACATCCGTCCAAACTCTTTCCAAATCACCGGAAAAACTCTCCTCCTCAGGCACAGCCGATACCAATTTGGAGAATGACCCAAAAGACGGATGTCTCCCAGAACAACAACAAAAAAGGCGAACACCCAACAGAAGAGGATGTATGGTTGTTAAGAGCAAATTCAGCAAGCGGCAGAAACTCAGACCACCCTTCTTGATTGTCTGCCACAAAACAACGC
The DNA here is from genome assembly GCF_046119375.1 of Phyllobates terribilis. Classification (NCBI taxonomy): domain Eukaryota; kingdom Metazoa; phylum Chordata; class Amphibia; order Anura; family Dendrobatidae; genus Phyllobates; species Phyllobates terribilis. The sequence continues at coordinate 936,363,640 of NW_027362762.1, read as the reverse complement.
AAGAACTGCTCAACATCCTGGTTCTTCCTTTCTGTCTGGCCATTAGACTCAGGATGATATCCAGATGAAAATGACAAATGAACACCCAACCTGTCACAAAAGGCACGCCAAAAAAGAGCCACGAACTGAGGTCCCCTATCAGAAACAATGTCAGTAGGAACACCATGGAGTCTGACAATTTCCTTGACAAAGGCCTTAGCGAGTGTCTTAGCGCAGGGCAGTTTGATGAAGGGAACCAAGTGACACATCTTGCTAAAACGGTCCACGACCACCCAGATGACTGTGAAATCCTCAGAGAGGGGAAGGTCAGTAATAAAGTCCATAGCCAGATGTGTCCAAGGTGCACTAGGAACCTCCAGGGGACAAAGCAACCCCGCAGCAGGAGTATGAGAAGACTTAGATCTAGCACACACAGTACATTGACGCACCCACTTAATGACCTCCTTCTGCCATCCAGACCACCAAAAACTGCGACCCACAAGTCTCTTGGTCTCAGAAATTCCTGGATGACCTGCCAACCGAGACTCATGACACTCCACAAACAAATCTCTCCTAAAGGTCCTAGGCACAAACAACCTCCCATGAGGAGTGTTAGATGGGGCATTCTCCTGTGCTTTAAGAATCTCATCTTCCAAAACGGAGTCCAATGCAGCAATCATCACACCTTCTTGTAAAATGCTCTCCTCCTCCTCAGCACTGACCATGGGAGAAAAACTGCGAGACAAAGCATCAGCTTTAACATTCTTGGTACCCGGGATGTAAGTAACGGAAAAATTAAACCGCGAAAAAAAAAGTGCCCACCTAGCCTGACGGGCATTCAAGCGCTTGGCAGCATCAAGATAGATCAGATTTTTATGATCAGTGAAAACCTGAATGGGAAAATCAGCACCTTCCAAGAGATGACGCCAGTGTTCAAATGCGAGTTTAATCGCCAGCAATTCCCGATTACCAATATCGTAATTAAGTTCAGTCTCAGAAAATTTTTTTGAAAAAAGGCACAGGGATGTACTCCATCCTTGTTTTCCTGAGACAACACTGCACCGACCCCCACAGAAGAAGCATCAACCTTAACCAAAAACGGCTTAGTCACATCAGGCTGCATAAGGATGGGGGCAGAGCTGAACCTCTCCTTTAGAAACACAAAAGCTTCAATGGCCTCAGTAGTCCACTGAACCGTATTAGAACCTTTCCTGGTGAGATCGGTCAGTGGTTTAACAATAATAGAAAATTTTTTAATGAATTTTCTGTAGTAATTGGCGAAACCCAAAAACATCTGTATCGATTTCAAACCAATAGGCCTAGGCCATTCCTGCACAGCTTGAACTTTCACCGGGTCCATCTCAAAGCCCTCGCTGGAGATAACGTAACCCAAAAAACTAATTCTCTGTACAGCGAACTCACATTTCTCTAGCTTAGCAAAAAGCGAATTGTCAATCAATAACTGCAATACCTCACGTACGCTCCGCCAATGAGACTCCAGATCAGGCGAATAAATCAAAATGTCATCCAAATACACAACCACATTTTTGCCGATCAAAGGTCTAAGGATGTCATTAATAAGATTCTGAAAAAATGCTGGAGCATTGGTAAGACCAAAAGGCATAACCAGATTCTCAAAATGACCCACAGGAGTGTTAAAAGCAGTCTTCCATTCATCACCCTCCTTCATGCGCAACAAATTGTATGCCCCCCGGAGATCAATTTTAGAGAACCACTTGGCCCCCACTAACTGGTTAAACAAATCAGGAATCAATGGCAGTGGGTAGGGATTGCGTACAGTAATTTTATTAATCTCGCGAAAGTCCAAACAAGGACGTAAACCGCCGTCCTTTTTTTTAACAAAAAAAAATCCAACAGCCACAGGTGACTTAGATGGTTTGATATGACCGGCGGCCAAGCTCGTCTGTATGTATTCCTCCAAAGCCTTTCTCTCAGGAATAGTCAGATTAAATAAAAAACTTTTAGGAAGAGTCGCTCCAGGGACAAATTCAATGGTACAATCGTAGTCTCTATGGGGAGGCAAAATTTGCGACTCCTCCTCAGAAAAAACTTTCCAAAAATCCTGAATAGGTACAGGTAATTCCCCTTTATCCACAGCAGCAATGCGCCCGTTACAACACTTGTCATAACACTTAGGGCTCCAGGACTTAATTTCATTGGTAGACCAATCCAGTACAGGATTGTGCAATTTTAACCAGGGCAACCCCAAAACTACTGGAGAAGGCAAATTATTTAACACTACCAAATCCAAATTTTCTTGGTGAATACCATTAATAGTGAGGAGAAATTCATAAACCTTGCGAGTAACACATTTCAAGGGAGAGCCATCGACAGAAACCACGGCAATAGGGGATGACAAAGGTTTGGGTTTTAAATTAAGTTTTTCCAAGAATCCCCCATCAATCACATCACATTCAGAGTTGAACCACAATCCACAAATACCCGAAATTCAATTAATTCTTCCTGAGCTGCGGTAGTAGCAGAAAGAAATACACCCTTAGTGTTTAAACAGGCTATACGGGCGTAACTGACCTTTTTTTTTTCTTTGTTCATACGAAGCACACAGTTCTTAATGAAATGGTCAGATTTGCCGCAATAAAAGCACAAACCTTCAGAAAACCTGCGGTCTTTTTCCTGAGAGCGGGGTGACATCGCCCCAATCTCCATCGGCTCTCCAGTGTCAGTACAGACCCTCTCAAGACTCGGAGCTGACATGGCAGAGGATTTACTCTCATTAACCCTTGCACGCAGTCTCCTGTCCACCCGTATAGCTAATTGCATTGCCTCCTGCAAGTTTCCAGGTGTAGGATAAGCAATCAGCAGATCCTTAACCCTTTCACCTAGCCCAGCAAGAAACAAACTTTTCAGAGCTGAATCGTTCCACCCCACCTGAGCAGACCACCGACGGAAGTGAGTACAATAATTTTCCACATTACCTGATCCCTGCCTCAAATGTCTCAATTCCGTCTCAGCTGATGAGACACGATCAGGATCATCATACAACAACCCCAAAGCAGAAAAAAAACTATCCACTGATCTAAAGCATGGATCATTAGGTTGGAGAGAAAAGGCCCATCCCTGAGGTTCTTTGCGCAAAAGTGACATTATGAACCCTATGCGCTGTGATTCATCACCAGAGGATCTGGGTCTCAAACAAAAATACAATAAACAAGCATTTTTAAAGGAAAAAAAAACTTGTTGTTCACCAAAAAATAAATCAGGCAATCGTACCTTTGGCTCAACAAAATGCGCTCCAGAACAGCTACTCACGTGTTGTTGGAGCTCGGCCACCTCCAGAGAGAGTCCCTGCAGGCGTTGAGCCAAATCCTAAACCGACACCATGATGGAAACTGGAGGTCTTTCCTAAGAGAAATTTTTTGGGCTGGACTTACTGTTATGATCTGCTACAAGCACTAAGGAAAGACAGGAGATTTGTCCCTACAATAGAACTAAGCTAGATCCCTATGATGTAACGGGGAACCTGATCCTGCGATCAGACCCGCTAAAGTCCTCAGCTAGTCTGAACGAAGACCTATAGATGTGAGGGAGGGATCCCTACAAGAACTAGGGACTGGGAGAAAGATGGACACCTCCTAGCAGAAATTGTAGCAGTAAAAAGACAAACAAACAACATAGAACATAGAGGTCAAAATACCTAGCTAAACTGACTGAGAAAGGTAACAAAGCACCTGGCTAGCGAGTAGAAATTACAATGAAGTCCAGCAAGGCCAGAAGGGCGGAGCAGGATTAAATAGGCAAAAACAGTCATGTGACCAGCAAAATAGAAAAAACCTAACAGGAGAGTTCTAACACCCAGCCAGCCTCAAGCAAGTCAAGAGGAGAACGCATGTAGCGATGCCCAAATATTTGAGCAGCCACGGTCACATGAAGACAACGGCGGGAAAGTGCAATTACTGTCGCAAGAGGTGGATGATGATGATGATGAGACACAATTGCCAGAAAGTCAGGAGGACGACCAGGGTGCCGACCTGGCAGGGGGACATACAAAGCAAGGACAGCAGCACACAGGGGAGGGAGGCGTAGCACCACAACAAGCAGGAAGAAGCAGTGTGGTGGCAGCAGACACAATGCGGGAAAGCGTACCTCGTAACGCCAACACGACGGAAGTTGCCAGTACAACTGTTAGGTCTTCCCAAGTCTGGTTATTTTTTAAAGATTCTGCAGATAACCCCAAAAAGTCCAGAATCAGCAGGGGTAGCAAAACTAGCAGCCTGATCACCACCAGCATGATCAGGCACATGGCAGCAAAGCACCCGACTAAGTTGGCCGAACTCCAGGGTCCAGCAACTGTGTCTGTGGGTGACACCACTGCTTGTTCCGCTGTTGTGCGTGCACACCAATCCCCTGTCCATGGTGCATGCCAAGATGCCTCCCGCTCTGCACCCGTCATTGAACACTCTCATCTAGCACCATCAGCAAGAACATCCACGTCCTTGTCCCAGCGCAGCGTTCAGTTGTCCCTACCCCAGTCCTTGCAACGCAAGTGCAAATACGCAGCCAATGCCACACAGCCCACACTATTAAATCCACACATTTTGCGAATGCTTGCACTCTAAATGTTGCCTTTTAGGCTCATGGAGATGGAAGCTTTCTGCAACCTGATGGCGGCGGCCGTTAAACGGTACTCGGTCCCCAGCCGCCACTATTTCTCCCGGTGTGCTGTCCTTGCCTTACACGAGCATGTGTCCCACAACATTAGAAGTGCCCTCAACAATGCAGTTACTGGGAAAGTCCATCTAACCACAGACACGTGGACAAGTGCTTGTGGGCAGGGACGGTACATCTCGCTGACGGCACACTGGGTTAATATAGTGGAAGTAGGTACCCAGTCGGACCTTGGGACAGAACACATCCTCCCGACGCCGAGGATTGCGAGCCCTGGGTCAATCAGGGTTGCCCCCACATTCTACAGCTCCTGCACCTCCTCCTCTTCAGCCTCCATCTCCAAAATGACCTGATCAGTCGCAAGCTGGAAGCACTGCAGCACTGCCTCGGCCAAGCGGCAACAGGTTTTGCTGAAGCTAATATGCTTAGGTGACAAACCGAACAATGCTGAAAAGTTGTAGACAGTTCTGAAATAGCAGGAAATCTGTGGCTGACACCGTTGACCCTACAGCCAGGCATGGTCGTGTGTGTCAATGGCCGGAATCTGGAGGCAGCTCTGAGGCGAGGAGAGCTCACACACGTACCATGCCTGGCCCATGTGCTTAACCTCATGGTTCAGCGGTTTCTCAAAACCTACCCGGATCTGCCTGATCTGCTTGTCAAAGTAGGCCGCCTGTGTGCCCATTTTAGAAAGTCAGCTACAGCTTCTGTCGCCCTTGCCGTGTTTCAGCAGCGTTTGCAGCTTCCAGCTCACCGACTGATCTGCGATGTCCGCATGCATTTGAACTCTACATTGCAGATGTTGGGAAGGATTTATGAGCAGAAGAGGGCAGTTGTTGAGTACCAGCATTAACAAGGTCGTCGATATTCAGTTCAGACTCCACACATAAGACCTCAGGAGTGGATATGGATGTCAGACATATGTACCATCTTCCAAAACTTTGAGGACTCCACCAAGATGGTGAGCGGCGATGACGCCATAATTAGTGTCACCACCCCGCTTCTTTGTCTTCTGAAACTCTCTCTGCTCACAATTAAAGAGGATGCATTGCAGGCGGAGCACGATGAGATGGAGCAAGGAACCATACACGGTGATTCCACACAGCTCAGCCTCATCTCATCCCAACGTGGATTGGATGACAATGAGGAAGAGGAGGAGGAGGAAGAACAGAAGTTAGTTTCCTGCGCTATAGACTGTACTACTTGCACAACTGTCATACCGTCTGTTCAGCGTGGATGGCCTGAGGACAGGGAGGAGGAGGATGAGGAGGAGAGCTTGGTCAGTCATCTTCTTGGTGAGGACACGAAAGTCTTGCCTCTTTGCAGTCTGGCACACATGGCTGAGTTTATGTTATGCTGCCTTTCCCGTGACCCTCACGTTGTCCAAATTTTGGGTGACAGTGATTACTGGTTGGTGACACTTCTAGACCCACGCTACAAAGAAAACTTTCTGTCTCTTATTCTCACATTGGACAGGCCTAATAAAATGGGGCAGTACCAGAAGGCCCTTGTTGCGGAATTATTAAAAAATTCCCATCTGAAAACGCTGGTGGCAGAGGTCACAGTTCTTGGACAACCAAAGAGTGCAGGCGAGAGAGACACAAATGCAATCCAGCAGAGGCAGGGGAACACTGTCAAAGTTTTGGGACAATTTTCTCAAATCCTCCCATCGCACAAGCCCTGATGCGCAGGGTGCTCTCACAGGGAGGAACAAGTTTCGGAAGATGCTGGGGGAGTACCTTGCGACCGTACTAACGTCCTCCGTGATTCCTCTGTGCCTTATAACTATTGGGTATCCAAGGTGGACACGTGGCATGAACTGGCTCTCTACGCCTTGGAGGTCCTGGCCTGCCCTGCCGCTAGCGTTTTGTGAGAGCAGGTTTTTAGTGCCGCTGGTGGAATTATAACCGATAGATGCATCCGCCTGTCAACTGAAAATGATTGGGCCAGACTTCTCAACACCACCGAATGATAGCAGTGTAACATAAACTCAAATACAGTGTCTTTTTTTTGGAAGGTCTAAATCTATTCACATGCACCTCTGTCTTCACACCCAGACATGGGTATAGGCTTCCTGATTTGTCTATTTGCTCTTGTCCTCCTCCTTCTCTGCATCCTCATTCTCCACCACATCACTACCATATGTACCATATCAACATACAGTGGGTATGGAAAGTATTCAGACCCCTTTAAATTTTTCACTCTTTGTTTCATTGCAGCCATTTGGTAAATTCTAACAAGTTCATTTTTTATTCTCATTAAAGTACACTCTGCACCCCATCTTGACTGAAAAAAAAACAGAAATGTAGAATCTGATAACAAAAAAATTTTTTTCTCCACTCATGGTTATTGGTTGGGTGAATACATTTATTGTCAGACTACTGTGTTTTCTCTTTTAAAATCTTAATGACAACCAAAAACATCCAAATGACCCTAATCAAAAGTTCACATACCCCAGTTCTTAATACCGTGTATTGCCCCCTCTAACATCAATGACAGCTTGAAGTCTTTTGTGGAAGTTGTGGATGAGATTCTTTATTTTCTCAGATGGTAAAGCTGCCCATTCTTCTTGGCAAAAAGCCTCCAGTTCCTGTAAATTCCTGGGCTGTCTAGCATGAACTGCGCGCTTGAGATCTCTCCAGAGTGGCTCAATGATATTGAGGTCAGGAGACTGAGATGGCCACTCCAGAACCTTCACTTTGTTCTGCTGCAGCCAATGACAGGTCGACTTGGCCTTGTGTTTTGGATCGTTGTCATGTTGAAACGTCCAAATACGTCCCATGCGCAGCTTCCGGGCTGATGAGTGCAAATTTACCTCCAGTATTTGCTGATGACATGCTGCATTCATCTTTCCTTCAACTTTCACCAAGTTTCCTGTGCCTTTGTAGCTTACAAATCCCCAAAACATCAGCGATCCACCTCCGTGCTTTACAGTAGGAATGGTGTTCCTTTCATCATAGGCCTTGTTGACCTCTCTCCAAATGTAACGTTTATGATTGTGGCCAAAAAGTTCAAATTTTGGTCTCATCACTGCAAATTACCTTGTTCCAGAAGTTTTGAGGCTTGTCTCTGTGCAGTTTGCGCAGTAATGGCTTTCTTCTGGCGACCATGCAGCCCATTTTTCTTCAAGTGCCTCCTTATTGTGCATCTTGAAACAGCCACACTGCTAATTTTTAGAGAGTCCTGAAATTCAGCTGATGTTATTTGTTGGTTTTTCTTTGCATCCCGAACAATTTTCCTGGCAGTTGTGGCCGAAATTTTTGTTGGCTTACCTGACCGTGGTTTGGTTTTTACAGAGCTCTGATTTTCCATTAGTTAATGACAGTTTGAACGCTGCTGACTTGCATTATCAATTCCTTGGATATCTTTTTGTATCCCTTTTCTGTGTTATACAGTTCAACTCCCTTTTCCCGTAGATCCATTGACAATTCTTTTGCTTTCCCCATGACTCACAATCCACAAATGTAAGTGGCTGGATGAAAGATGCAAGAGTCTGTCTGGATCCCAGAAACTAACTCAGCTTTTATGCACACCCACTGATTACAAGCAAACAGGTCACAGGTGAGGATGTTACCTTTAGTAGTCATTCAAACCATTTGTGTCAAATTCTGTGCAAGTTATCAGGCCAAAATCACCAGGGCATGTGAACTTTTGATCAGGGTCATTTGGATGTTTTTAATTGTCATTAAGATTTAAAAAGAGAAAACCCAGTAGTTATTATTATTATAGCTCCATTTATTCCATGGCGCTTTACATGTGAGAAAGGGGTATACATAGCGAAAACAATTACAATAATCTTGAACAAAACGTGACGGCGACTGGTACAGGAGAAGCAAGGACCCTGCCCGCGAGGGCTCACAGTCTACAAGGGATGGGTGAGGATACAGTAGGTGAGGGTAGAGCTGGTCGTGCAGTGGTATGGTGGAGCGGTGGTTACTGCAGGTTGTACGCTTGTCGGAAGAGGTGGGTCTTCAGGTTCATTTTGAAGGTTTCTACGGTAGGAGAGAGTATGATATGTTGGGCGTTCCAGAGTAGGGGGGATGTACGGGAGAAATCTTGTATGCGATTGTGGGAAGAGGAGATAAGAGGGGAGTAGAGAAGGAGATCTTGTGAGGATCGGAGGTTGCGTGCAGGTATGTACCGGGAGACTAGGTCAGAGATATATGGAGGAGACAGGCTGTGAATGGCTTTGTATGCCATGGTTAGGGTTTTGAACTGGAGTCTCTGGGTAATGGGGAGCCATATAGGGGGCGAGATGAGGAGGTGGTGTGTGAATGGGAGACACTGAATGTCCGGTCTGTTAGGTATGAGGAGATCCAGGATAGGGCCAAGTCTGTGATGCTGAGAGATGAGAGAGTCTTTAGTAAGAGGGAATGGTCCACTGTGTCGAAGGCAGATGACAGGTCCAGGAGGAGGAGGACTTAGTAGTGTCGCTTGGATTTGGCAGTTAGTAGGTCGTTGGTGACTTTAGTCAGTGCAGTTTCAGTAGAATGGTGCAGTCAGAAACCAGATTGTAGGCGGTCGCAGGAGGAGAGGTGGGAGGACAGTTCAGAATGGACGTGTTGTTCCAGTAGTAGGGGAGAAGTGATTTGGGGCGATAGCTAGTCAGAGATGATGGGTCATGGGAGGGCTTTTTGAGTATGGGTGTGATTGAGGCATGTTTGAAGCATTAGGGGAAGAGGCCAGTTGTTAGTGACAGGTTGAAAAGGTGGGTTAGGGTTGGGATGAAGATAGTGGTTAGGTTTGGGATGAGGTGTGAAGGGATTGGCTCAAATTTACAGGTGGTGAAGTGTGATTTGGAGAGTAAAGAGGAAAGTTGATCTTCCGTAATGGTGGAGAAGGTGGTTTTGGAGGAGGAGTTGAGTGGATATGAGGAGGGGCTGTGGGGACTTTAGGCAAATGCTTTGTCTGATGGTGTCAATCTTCTGCTTGAAGAGTGAGGCAAAGTCTTCGGCTGAAATAAAAGGAGAGGAAGAAGGCCCTGGGGGACACAGGAGAGAATTGAAGGTGTTGAATAGCTGTTTGGGGTTGTGAGGCAGGGAAGATATGAGAAGTGTGTTTGTTTTGCTGCAGTGAGTGAGGGACTGTTTGAATGCAGTGAAGTGCTCATTGGAGTGGGACCTTTTCCATCTATGCTCAGTGACCCTGGAGGCCCGTCGCAGTTCTTTAGTCAGGTTGGTGTGCCAGGGTTGTCTGTTGATTGTGCAAGCTGTGGTATGTGTGAGGGGGGTGACCGAATTGAGAGCTGAAGCTGTTGTGGTGTTGTATAAAGTGGCAACAACGTCTGCATCATATAATGAACTTATGTCTGTAAGAGGGAGAAAGGATTCAGAGAGTGAGTGTAGGTCATGGTGTTTAAGATTTCTGCGAGGGGGTGCAAGTTTGTGAAGTGGGGATTGAGGACCTGAAGAGGAGAGTGTAGAGAATTTAAGTAGGTTGTGGTTAGAAAAAGGGAAGGGTGAGTTAGAGAGGTTAGACAGGGAGCAGAGGTGGGTGAAGATGAGGCCTAGAGTGTGGCCATCTTTGTGGTTGGCTGCGGAAGACCACTGAGTTAGGTTGAAGGAGGAAGGGAGGGATAGAAGCTTAGAGGCAGCTGGGAGGGAAGTGTCAATGGGGATGTTGAAGTCGCCCATGAGGATAGTGGGGATGTCAGTGGAAAGGAAATGAAGTAGCCAGGTGGTGAAGTGGTCAAAGAAAGTGTTGGCTGACCCTGGGGGAGGGTACATGACAGCCAGTTGGAGGGGGAATAGATGCGCGCACAGTGCATCTCAAAAGAGGGGAGAGTAACGGAGGGCAGCAGTGGGATTTGGGTGAAGGAGCAGTTATCTGATAGGAGGAAGCCTATTCCTTCACCATGCTTGCCAGTGGCACGGGGGGTGTGGAAAAGGTGGAATCCACCATACGAAAGTGCAGCAGGAGAGGCCGTGTCGGAGGGGGTGAGCCAGGTTTCAGTGATGCTGAGGAAGGAAAGCTTGGTAGTGATGAAGAGATCGTGAATGTAGGAAAGTTTGTTGCAGACAGAGCGAGCGTTCCATAGAGCTCCTGTTAGAGGGACTGTGGAAGCGGGGGCTGGGTATAAGGTTAGAAGGGTTGCGAGAGTTTGTGATATATCGTGGGTAGTAGGTGGAAGTGACTGTGGGGATGTGGTGAGGAGGACCAGGATTTGGGGAGATATCGCCAGCAGTGAGGAGGAGCAGAGAAAGTGTTAGAAGATGGGAGCAGGAGAGAGCGTGAGGTTGCTGTCTGTGTTTTGAGACACAGGATTGTATGTTGAGGAGAGTTGTCTTTTGTGCTCTGCAACAACTTCTGTTTAGGAGGTGTCCTATTTTTGTCCCAGTCCTTAGTTCATTTAGGGACCCCTCCCTTAATTCTATAGGTCTTCGTTCAGACTAGCCGAGGACTAAGGCGGGTCTGTTCACAAGGAACAGGCAGCCCACTACATCGTAGGGATTCAGCTTAGTCTTACTGTAGGGACAGCCTTCCCCTATCTTTCCTTAGTTTATGTTGCAGATCATAACAGTAAGTCCAGCCCAAAAAAACTTAAAGGAAAGAAATTTGGGGATCAGTATGGTTTCCGTCCAGGAGTTGACTCAACGCTTGCAGGGATTGTCTCTGGAGGTGGCCGAGCTCCAGCAACACGTGAGTAGCTGTTCTGGAGCGCATTTTGTCGAACCCAAGGTAGGACTGCCTGATGTTTTTTGTGGTAAACAGCAAGATTTTTTTTCCTTTAAAAATGCTTGTTTGTTATATTTTCATTTGAGACCAAGATCCTCTGGGAATGAATCACAGCGCATTGGTTTTATTATGTCACTTTTGCGCAAGGAACCACAGGGTGGGCCTTTTCTCTCCAACCTAATGATCCGTGTTTGGGGTCTGTTGAGGATTTTTTTTCTGCTATGGGGCTATTTTATGACGATCCTGATCGAATCTAATCTGCTGAATCAGAACTTAGACGTTTGAATCAGGGGTCAGATGATGTTGAAAATTATTGCACACACTTCAGGAGATGGGCCTCAGAAGTTAAATGGAATGATTCTGCGCTGAGATGTTTATTTCTTGCTGGTCTGAGTGAAAGGGTTAAGGATTTGCTAATTGCATTCCCTGCACCTGAGACACTGCAGGAGGCTATGCAGTTAGCTGTTCGTGTGGACAGGAGACTACGGTCCAGGGTGAATGATGTAAAAACTCCTGTAACGTCAGGTCCTAGTTCCCAGAAAATCTGCTCTGACAGCAGAGAACCAATGGAGGTGGGGACAATGTCACTCCGCTCTCAGGAAAGAGACCGGAGATTCTCTGAAGGTTTGTGTCTTTATTGTGGTAAAGCTGACCATTTGATTAAGTATTGTGAGCGTCGTTTAAGTAAAGAAAAAAAAAAGGTCAGTTACGCCCGTATAGCTTGTTTACACTCTGCAGGAGTATTTCTTTCTGGGAGTACTAATCTGCAGGGAGATTTCATTGAATTTCAGGTATTTGTGGATTGTGGTTCAACACTTAATGTGATTGATAAAGGGTTTTTGGAAAACCTTAAATTGAAATCCAAACCTTTGTCATCACCTATTTCTGTGGTTGCAATTGATAACACTCCTTTGAAATGTATTACTCACAAGACTGCTGCATTTTCCCTCACTATCAATGGAGTTCACCAAGAAATTTTGGACTTGGTTGTTTTGGATAATTTGCCCTCTCCAGTTGTTCTAGGATTGCCTTGGTTAAAACTGCACAATCCTTTGCTGGACTGGTCTACTAATATGATAAAGTCTTGGAGTCCGAAGTGCTATGATAAATGTTGTAATGGTTGCATTGCGGCTGTGGTAAAAGGGGAATTACCTGTACCTATTCAAGATTTTTGGAAGTTTTTTTCGGAGGAGGAGTCGCAAGTTTTACCTCCTCATAGGGATTGTGATTGCGCCATTGAGTTTGTTCCGGGTGCTACTCTTCCCAAAAGTCGCTTGTTTAATCTGACTATTCCTGAAAGAAAGGACTTGGAGGAATACATACAGACTAGCCTGGCTGCTGGTCACATTAGACCTTCTAAGTCGCCTGTGGCAGTTGTATTCTTCTTTGTTAAAAAAAAAAAAGGATGGCGGTTTACGTCCGTGTCTGGATTTTCGTGAAATTAATAAGATTACCGTACGCAATTCCTACCCATTTCCGTTAATTCCTGACTTGTTTAACCAGTTAGTGGGAGCAAAGTGGTTCTCCAAAATTGATCTCCTTGGGGCATACAATTTGTTACGAGTAAAGGAGGGTGATGAATGGAAAACGGCTTTCAACACTCCGGTAGGTCATTTTGAGAATCTGGTGATGCCTTTTGGTCTTACCAATGCACCTGCATTTTTTCAGAACCTTATTAACGACATCCTGAGACCTTTGATTGGTAAGAATGTGGTTGTGTATTTGGATGACATTTTGATTTATTCACCAGATCTGGAGTCCCATTGGCAGAGTGTATGTGAAGTTTTGCAGTTATTGAGTGATAATTCACTCTTTGCTAAGCTGGAGAAATGTGAGTTCGCTGTGCAGAAAATTAGTTTTTTGGGCTACATTGTCTCCAGCGAGGGCTTTGAGATGGACCCTGTGAAGGTTCAGGCTGTGCCGGAATGGCCTAGGCCTGTTGGTTTGAAATCTATACAGAGATTTTTGGGTTTTGCCAATTATTACAGGAAATTCATTAAGAATTTTTCTGTAATTGTTAAACCTCTAACCGATCTCACCAAGAAAGGTGCAAATATGGCCCAGCGGACTACTGAGGCCATTGAAGCGTTTGAGTATCTCAAGGAGAGGTTCAGTTCTGCCCCTATCCTTATGCAGCCTGATGAGACCAAGCCTTTTTTGGTCGAGGTCGATGCTTCATCGGTGGGGGTCGGAGCAGTTTTGTCTCAGGAGAACAAGGGTGGAGTACATCCTTGTGCCTTCTTTTCAAGGAAATTTTCAGAACCCGAACTGAATTATGATGTTGGAAATCGGGAGTTGCTGGCTATTAAACTTGCATTTGAACATTGGCGTCATTTTTTGGAAGGCGCTAGATTTCCTATTCAGGTTTTCACAGATCATAAGAATCTGATCTATCTGCATGCTGCCAAGCGCTTGAATGCTCGTCAAGCTAGGTGGGCACTTTTTCTTTCTCGGTTTCATTTTTCTGTTACCTATATCCCTGGTACTAAGAATGTTAAAGCCGATGCTTTATCTCGCAGTTTCTCTCCTACGGTCGGTGCCGAGGAGGAGGAGAGCATTTTACAGAAAGGAGTTGTGGTGGCGGCTTTGGACTCCGTTTTGGAGAATGGGATTCTGAAAGCTCAAGATGATGCTCCATCTAACACTCCCCATAGGAGGTTGTTTGTGCCTAGAGCCTTTAGGAGAGATTTGTTTGTGGAGTGTCATGAGTCTCGGTTGGCAGGTCATCCGGGAATTTTGGAAACGAAGAGACTTATCAGTCGCAGTTTTTGGTGGCCTGGATGGCAGAAGGAAGTCATCAAGTGGGTGCTTCAATGTGCTGTGTGTGCTAGGTCAAAGGCTTCACATACTTCTGCTGCGGGCTTGCTTTACCCTCTGGAGGTTCCTAGTGCGCCTTGGACGCATCTCACAATGGATTTTATTACTGATCTTCCTGTGTCTGAGGGTTTTACTGTCATCTGGGTGGTCGTGGACCGTTTTAGTAAGATGTGTCACTTGGTTCCATTCATTAAGTTGCCCTGCACCAAGACACTCGCTAAGGCGTTTGTTAAGGAGATTGTCAAGCTCCATGGCGTTCCCACGGATATTGTTTCTGATAGAGGACCTCAGTTTGTGGCTCGCTTTTGGCGTGCTTTTTGTGACAGGTTGGGAGTCTATTTGTCATTTTCGTCTGGTTATCATCCTGAGTCTAATGGACAGACAGAAAGAAAGAACCAGGATGTTGAACAGTTTTTGCGTTGTTTTGTGGCGGACAATCAAGAGGTGTGGTCTGAGTTTCTGCCTCTCGCAGAATTTGCTCTTAACAACCATACATCCTCCTCAGCTGGGTGTTCTCCTTTTTTTTGTTGTACTGGGAGACATCCGTCTTTTGGTTCGTTCTCCAAATTAGGGTCGTCGGTGCCGGAGGAGGAGAATTTTTCCTGTGATTTGGAGAGAGTTTGGACTAATGTACATTGCAACCTTCAAGAGACTAACAAGAAATCCAAGAAGTATTTTGACAGGAAACGTAAAGAGGTTTTGTTTACTGTGGGTGACATGCTTTGGTTGTCCTCGAAGAACCTGCGGTTGAGGATTCCCTCTAAAAAACTGGGTCCTAAGTTTGTGGGTCCATTTAAAGTGCTTCAGGTTGTTAATCCATCTGCGGTTAGGTTGGATGTCCCTACTTCCTGGAAGATTAATCCTGTGTTTCATGTTTCCGTGTTGAAAAAGGCTGACGTTTCTGATAGGGACGTCACGGTCACAGTTCCTCCTGTGGTGGAAGACGCGAATTTGAGATTTCGCGTATCTTGAATTCTAGATAGCATGGAGGGAGATTACAGTATCTTGTCTCCTGGAAGGGTTTCGGTCCCGAAGACAACTCCTGGGTAAGGACGGATGATGTCTCTGCTCCTAGGCTTGTTAAAGCTTTCCACAGGTTTCCGGATAGGCCTGGGCCTGGAAGATCCGGAGGGTCCTCATAAAAGAGGGGGTACTGTTAGAACCCTCCTGTTAGTTTTTTCTATCTTGTGTTTTGCAGTCACGTGACCATCTGCCTATATATTCCAGCTCCGCCCTTCTGGCTTTGCTGGACTTCAGTGTTGTTTGACTGTCTTGCTAGCCTGGTGCTTCGGAGCCTCTCTGTCAGTTCGCTTGGTCCTCTGGGACCTCTAGTACTTTTTGTCAGTTTATCTTTTGTGCTCTGCAACAACTTCTGTTTAGGTGGTGTCCTATTTTTGTCCCAGTCCTTAGTTCATTTAGGGACCCCTCCCTTAATTCTATAGGTCTTCGTTCAGACTAGCCGAGGACTAAGGCGGGTCTGTTCACAAGGAACAGGCAGCCCGCTACATTGTAGGGATTCAGCTTAGTCTTACTGTAGGGACAGTTTTCCCCTATCTTTCCTTAGTTTATGTTGCAGATCATAAAGTCTAACAGACTCCTAGTTCACAATATATTTGGTACAGAGTGCATTCAGCTGTGAACCAGAGGGGAGTGGTCGGTGCTCATTGTTTGACAATAAATGGCTTCACCCAACCAATAACCATGAGTGGAGAAATTTTTTTTTTGATATTATTCATATTCTCTGAAACAAGGCCAAGGAAGCAAAAATTCCGCCGGGGTATGTAAACTTTTGAGCAAGTGTAATGGCGCTCCTTCCCTTCCGAATGCTACTGTGTGCCCAAACAGTAGTCTTCCCCCAACATATGGGGTATCAGCGTACTCAGGAGAAATTGCCCAACAAATTTCAGGGTCAATTTTCTCCTGTTACCCTTGTGAAAATACAAAGTATGGGGCTAAAGCAACAAGATTTTTGTGGGAAAAAAATTAAATGTTAATTTTTTCCTTCCATGTTGCTTTAGTTTCTGTGAAACCCCTGAACAGTTAATAAACTTCTTGAATGTGGTTTTGAGCACCTTGAGGGGTGCAGTTTTTAGAATGGTGTCACTCTGGGGTATTTTCTGTCACATAGGCCCCCCAAAGTCTCTTCAAATGTGATGTGGTCCCTAAAAATGTTTACATTTTCTTGGAAATATGAGAAATTGCTGATAAAACTTATAAACCTTATAACTTCCTAACCCCAAAAAAAAGGTTTAAAAAAATGATGCTGATGTAAAGTAGACATGTGGGAAATGTTATTCATTAACTATGTAGTGTGACATATCTCTCTGGTTTAAGGGCATAAATATTCAAAGTTTGAAAATAGCAAAATTTTCAAAATTTCACAAAAATTCAGATATTTTTTAGAAATAAACGCAAAAAATATTGACCTAAATTTTACCACAATCATAAAGTACGATATGTCACGAAAAAACAATCTCAGAATTACAGGGATATGTTGAAGCGTTCCAGAGATATTATCACATAAAGTGACACTGGTCAGAATTGTAAAATTTGGCCTGGTCAGGAAGGTGAAAACAGGCCGGGGGTGAAGGGTTTGGCGTGTACATCGCTGGTCTTAATGAAGTGTTTTACTTCAGTATAACATTTTTGGTCATTAGTAGAAGTGTAATGTAATATAGTTGGAGGGTAATTGTATGGCCCTATCGACAGCAGCTTACTGACGTTGTTAGCGAAGCCAGATCAATGGTGGTCAACCTCTATTTAAAAGGTTACCTATAGCAACCAATCACAGCACAGCTTTCATTTTTCCAGAGCAGTTTAGTAAATGTAATCTGAGCACTGATTGGTTGCTATGGACTAGAAGTCCCGATTATCTGCTTCTGATAAATTCGGTGTATATCCAGATATAAATTATGGATAAATACTGACTGTAATAAGCCAACAACATTCAATCGCTTTTCTCCAGATCAGTCAATAAACCACTGTACAGAAATATTCGGAAAATATTTAACTTTTATTAAACGCTTTACACAATTCTCGGTCGTGTGGATTCGGTCTCCACAAACCCAAAACCGCGCAAAAAAAATTAAAAGATCCAGATATCGGATTACATTCATAATAAAACACAATTCACATTCCAGAGGAAAAATAAAAATCATTATCAGGAATAAGGAGTCTGATTTACAGGCTTCAGAGAGGACAAGGCCTCGTTGTCCATAGCAACCAACCAGCGGCCATGTTTTTTTTCCCATACTGTCCAGGCCGGAACATGAAAGCTGAATTGTGACTAGTTGCTATAGGCATTGAGGACATTTGTTTTTACCTCCTCAAGTGCAATTTTTGGTTTTCTTATAAATCCGAGATAAAATCTAAATCTACGCTTTTATTTCACATCTGCCTTCTACATTAGAAATTAGCAAAGAAATCATTACCGCCAGGAATAACGAGGGATCCTGATCCCAGCAAATAAATAGTTAATATCTGTATATATTTTCCAATATCAATTCTTCACATCTTTCGAGATCTCCGCTCGCTGTCATTGAAGAGCGATGGTTCGGATACATCTAAGCCGCGAAATCTGAAATCCGTTTTCACTTGTGGATTTTGTCACAGAAAATGCAGATTTGCCTCAGGTTTCGCCCTTTGCGTTGCAATAATTGACACACGTGTGGATGATATTTTCCAAAAACTCTTGTCCACAATGGTGAATAATCAGCACATTCTCTACATGCTGAGATTTGTAGTTCTACAAGTACTGAGCAGCACTGGTTCTCCACTACTGGACAACTCCACATTAGTGGCCCCTGAGGGACACATCTATTTTTTTTTAAAATTCTATATGTACCCCCAAGACCGGCGCTGCTACTCCACTCTCAGTCCTGTGTTCCTCCTGCTGGTCTCCTGTCAAAACAATTACAATGGTTTGCAAAAGTATTCACGCCCCTTGGCTTTTTATCTATTTTGTTATATTACAACCTATGTTTAAATATTTTTGTATTTGTGTGTGATGCATCAGCACTAAAAAGTCTAAGTTGGTGAAGTGAAGTGAGAAAAATCTAGGCATAAATTACATTTATGGGATCAAATAACTAAAAATTGTCATGTGCATATGTATTCACCCATTTTTGCTATGCAGCCCCTAAAATGTTCTGGTGCAAGCAATTCCCTTGATAAGTCACATGCTTAGTGAGAGGACGTCCACTGTGTGCAATCTATGTCACATGTCTGTCAGTATATACAATTTACCTTTACTGAAAAGCCACAGAGGAGCCAACACCATTAACAAGAGGCTCCACTAACCAAACAACACCACGAAGACCAAGGAGATCTCCAAACAACACCATGAAGACCAAGGAGATCTCCAAACATCACCATGAAGACCAAGGAGATCTCCAAACAACACCATGAAGACCAAGGAGATCTCCAAACAAAACCATGAAGACCAAGGAGATCTCCAAACAACACCATGAAGACCAAGGAGATCTCCAAACAAGTCAGAGACAAGTACAAGTTGTTGAGAAGTCAGGGTTGGGTTATAAAAAAATATCCCAATCTCTGATGATCCCCCGGAGCACCAGCAAATCAATTATCATCAAATGGAAAGAACATGGTACCACAACAAACCTGCAAACAGAGGGCCACCCACCAAAACTCTCAGCCCGGGCAAGGAAGGCATTAATCCGAGAGGCAGCACAGAGACCAAAAGGTAATCCTGAAAGAGCTGCACAGTTCCCAAGCTGAGACTGGAGTATTTGTCCATATGACCACAATAAGCCATACGCTCCATAGAGGTGGCCTTTATGGAAGAGTGGTCCGAAAAAAAACCTTTACTTACACATGAAAATTGTAAGGCTCGTTTTGAGTTTGCCAAAGACATGTGGGAGGCTCCACAAATGTATGGAGGAAGATGCTGTGGTCAGATGTGACCAAAATTGAACTTTTTGGCCACCAAGGTAAACACTGTCTGGTCCAACCCAACACATCTCATCACCCTAAGAACACCATCCCCACCGTGAAACATGGTGGTGGCAGCATCATGCCGTAGGGATATTTTTCGGGAGCAGGAATAGGGAAAATGTTCAGAGTCTGGATATTCTTGAGCAAAACCTGTTTCAGTCAGTCAGTGATTTGAGTCTGGGACGAAGGTACTAGACAATGACCCAACGCATACTGCTAAAGTAACACTCGAGTGGTGTAAGGGGAAACGTGTAAATGTTTTGGAGTGTCCGAGTCACAGTCCAGACCTTAATCCAATTGGGAATCTGTGGTCAGACTTGGAGATTTCTGTTCACCAGAGGAAATCTTCTAACTTGAAGCAGCTGGAGCAGTTTTGCCTTGAGGAATGGTCAAAAATCGCAGTGGCAAGAGGTGGAAAGTTCATAGAGGCTTATCCAAAGCAGGTGTAATTGCCACAAAAGGAGCTTCTACAAAGTACTGACTTTAGGGGAGTGAATAGTTATGCATGCTGAAGTTTTCAGTTATTTTGTCCTATTTGTTGTTTGCTTCACAATGAAAAGAAAACCAAATGTTCACAGTTGTAGGCATGTACTTCACTTGAACTGATTCAGACCCTTAAAAAAACAGTGAAATTCCAGGTTGTGAGGTTGCAAAACACGAAATTGCCAAGGAGGGTGAATACTTTTGCAAACTACTCAAAGTCTTTGTGGAAGAAACCCTGCAGAGGATATTGGGCTGAGAACGGAGAAGAGCCGCTGGTCTTGGGGATAAGAATAGATTTTTTTAATTCATACCTGGGTCCATTAATAAGAGGTCATCCAGTAGCTTTACCACCATGGCGTTGCTATTTTTGTATAGTATTTCTTAATATTACAATGTAAATTCTTATTATCAGCTAATTATGACCAATTACCTTAACATAATAAGTACAGATGGTGGATACCTAGGTACCCTGACCATAATCTCTTTCGGATTTTTTTTTTCTCTTTTTGTTAAATAGTCTGGAAAGTTTTTACTGCCGTCGTTCTTAGTCTCCGGTGCAAATGAGAGGAAACAAAAAAAGCAGCACTAATGCACATGTCTAAAGTACCTTTCAGGACTGGTTACCAAGTTGTAAAAGGAAGCTGAACACGGCCACTGGAACTGGTTAAGGTGCCCATATACGTTAAAGAAAAGTTGTCAGAATCTGCCGATTATCTTGTGTACAGGGTAGTCAGGAGTGTCTTGTAAACTTACCTTTATGACTTAAATATCTACAGTGACAGTAATATATCCCATAGATTAGAAACGGTTAGCAGTTGTTAAAGGGTTCTTTAATGATGGTGGATAATTTGTGCATTGCCGGGTGTCACTAGGGACCCTCAGCGTCCTCGAGAATGGGGTTCTGCTGCGCCCCATCTTGATTGGCGCAGATGTTGCACGCTCGACCTCCATTCATTGTCTATGGTGCTGCCAGAGAAAGCAGGGTACAGCGCGCCACTATTTCTGGCAGTCCCATAGACATAAGCAGTGTCGGACTGGGGTGCCATGGGCCCACCAGTAACCAACTCCAAGGCCCCTCTTATAAGCTACATGCAAATGTGACCTTATCCTTAATCACAAATTGATATAACAATGAACTGGGTAGATTGTTAAATGAATAAGATGCCGCTGCTCATATAAGAGGGTGGTGGCCCATCGGAGGATTCTCCTGTTCTCCTGTGGGCCAGTCCGAGCCTGGACATAAGTCAAGCATGTACATCTCCGCTTCATTCATAACAAGACAATACCCTCCGGTTACTGCCAATTCACAGAAGATCTGTTTGGTTTTCTGGAGACATGACAACTGTATATTGGTTGGTAGATACTCGATGCCTTACAAATCTATATATTACTTGCACTGTTATTCAAGTTTTCCTAAAACCTTAATCAGGTAGAGGACCTCTTTAAGAAAAAAAAAAAATGAAAAAAATGCGCCTCCTCTGACCGGGCGCCGTGCAACTCAAATCACTTGAACGGGGAAATACTTGGCTGGAAATGGTGTTTTCTTGGAAGCAAAGATGAAGGATCCTTCATTCTGGTCACTGATGGGGGTCCTAGACCCCAACCAATCAAGTATCTAATTAATAACACATTTTCACTACTAAGGTTTTATATGCATATTCCACATTTGCTTTGGTAACCCATCAAACATCAGCTGTTGACGTGCCCTTTGCACTTGTGTATAGCAGTCTTCCCCTATGCTTCTGTGCTCTTTGTACGTCACAAGGAAAGAATTCGTTATTGGACAATCTATCTTATTTTGGAATATTTCACATAAAATATAATTTCATTGCAATATCCTATAGAAGGATTTTTATCTTGTATATATATTTATACTAGTATTATCTATATTGTCTTTTCACGTATCTCCTTCATATAGCGGCAGCTTAGACAATGGAAAGATTAACTTGACATGCTCTCCAGGAAGTCAGATTCCACGTTTTCTTCGAGTTCCTTAAGGACTCTCGTTGTGTCTTCTACAGGGTATTCCACCGAGATGTCCAGATCCGGAGAATGGCCCAATCCCCTTCCTTTTGCTTTGAATACGAAGCTGAGGGTCCTGAAAAATGGCATCAGCTGCGTGATCTTGGATATAGAGCGGAGACTGAGAAGTGGGAATTCAGTTCTCTTGAGACTTGAGCTTTCGGGTGCGATTTCCTGAGGAAGAAGTTAGACTGCATTAAGTACAAGGTCTGAGATTTCCCTAAACTGGGGCTACAGCCGGTATCTAGGTATCACCTATGTATAGGATAGGTGATACTTTATTGATCAGTGGGGGTCTGACCGCAGGGAACAAGGTACTGTTACCCCCATTATGGAGGAGCAATGTTCATGCTCGACTGCTTCTAAATTCATTCTCTGCTGAGTGCTGCGCTCGGCTTTTTCCAGTAGTCTCACAGAGAATGAATGGAGAATCGGTATAGAGTGGTATAAAATTTGGTATCCATTGTATGATCTCTGATGGTCCGACCGCCAGGACCCTCATAGATTCTGTGAACAAAAGTCTTAAAGTCCCCTATGTGAATACAGCTGTGCTCAACTCTGCTCCGTTCACACTTTGGGATTCTCATTCTTGGGATCAGTGAGGATCTCAGTCGTCGGACCCTCATCCATCATGGGGGTCCGACCCATCCTTCTGGCAACTTCACTCTAAACTGGTAATAGATAGGCAGCTACCTACCCCGAACCTCACTCTCATCAACTCAAGGATGCGGACTACGTGAGGTTTACATTCTTGATGATTTTCCACTACGTCCGCTGCTGAAACCGCACACGATTCTGCGTCCACTTCTGGAACGAAAGCCCACCTGTACCTGATGTACAAAACGGAAATCATGCCCAATTGTGTCATTTTCAGATTTTAAATGTTTTCAGACATCAGATTACCAATCATCACTATTCGGCAAATATCCGTTAAGGGGACTTCAAGGACTTTTCTCGCAGTGGACAATCATCCATACAGATACTCCACCACTGGGACCCCCACCAATCACTAATGGGGAACTGCAGTGAGGAGGAGCGATGGTCGAGGACGTGTGGTACTCACTCTGTTCAATGCTGGGTGCTGTACTTTGCTTCTCCGTCAGTCCTATAGACTTTGAATGGAGCGGTACTGAGCACGCTCGACCACCACTTCCTTCAAAGTTCTCCTTACTGTGATTATGTAGTGAGGAGAAACAGGGGACAAGGGACCCCCCTTGTAGTGATTGTTGCAGGACCCAACTGTGTGGCCTCCAAGGATCCGACATTTATCACCATTCCTGTACACAGATCTTATGTCCATACTGGGGCTACACCTTTTAAACATTTTAGCTTATCCTTAGGATCAATAGGGGTCTAACCTCCAGTTCAACCTTTCTCCACCGGTTCTACATACTCTATTGCAGGCTGTGGTTCATAGCTTTAGCTGCTGTCTGCAATGATGTAGGTCATGGGTTTGATTCCGGAGGAGACCAGATCTCACAAAAAAAGAGAAAATGTAATTTTTAACTTGGCTGGTTTGCAGAGAATGGTGCTTAAAACGCCATGGTAGTGGGTTCGATCCCCGTACGGGACAGATTTTGTTTAATGTTGAACTTGATAGACCTAGATCTTTTTTCAACCTATTTATCTAAAAAGATTATTAATAACCCACAATGCCATTTGATGTGAGAAAAATTCCTAGTCCTTAAAAAAAAAAAAATACTTTGATAGCATCTGCCATTATTACCTCTTGCATTCGGGCACTGCAAGGTCTGACTGCTCGAACTGTAAAGAACCCTTTCCTATTTAGCAGCTGGAATCGCCTTTGCTCCACTTGTAGCCAATGTCCCTTTTATATATAGAACAATTTCACTGTATAAATGAGTATCAGGCTGCAGCCCTGAGGTACTATCCTAATATCAGGTAATTAGGATGGGCGGCATGTTCAGTACCAGCCCTGTTGTAGCAGATGCCGATTGTTTGGATTTCACCAATTCTGCATTAAGATCTTCTATAAAAGTGACTTCTTACATTCTCATAGGACAAGCCATAAACGTCTGATTGGTCAGGACTAAAAATGAAGATGTCTGGTCCCTTCAGCAGTGCATAAATGTTCATTTCTATATACTAAAATAGTTTTTTTAATACATAGAAAGGATGCAGATATGGAAATGGAGCTGAATGAGCACACTCAGTTTTTAACCCATTTGAATAAAAAAAAAAAAAAGTCTAAAAAAGAACCTTAAAAGTTACACAACGTAGAATACGGGGACCTACATCTGGAACAGAGGCATCTTATCGGGAGGGAATGACAGCGCTGTGTCCAGGAACCTGCAAGCAGATAAATACAAGTCCAGGCAGTTCTGCTGGATTTCCGCGTACACGGGGCCATTGCTCTCAGTCGGTGCAGCCTTCTGCTTATTGGCTTTACTGTTCCTGCAGGAAATAATAATACACAACCGAAGGATGGAAATGGGAATCATTACATCCATGAGAAGATTGCGGAGGAGCATGTGAGAAATCAATGCGATCTTACTTTGTTGTGGTCTCCTCTTCTGTCAAATCATCTTGTAGTTGGACAAATGCGTGGATCTGAAGACGAAAAAGAACATTTCATACAGACAGTACATCCATTATTAGTATGTATTCCATACCCATACAGTCTGGGTATCCACATGCATTCTTTTATGAAGTTCCTGGCTCCCCAAACCCATTTCAAACAAGTGTCAAGGCTACAGGAGACAGTCCTGGAGACTGGCACAGTGATGTGGGCATTGTTATGGCTAAGACATTGATATTGCCATTATTATTACATTAAAGGGTTTCTACAAAAATGTAATAAAATGGTCCCCGACATGTAATTCAATCAGCAGCCTGTCCTAGTCACGTGTCAGGATGGGATGCAGTCTGTAGAAACACAGCTCCCGCGACCAGTGTCTCAACTGACACAGGAGCAATATCATAAGCACACAGACCAGAGCTGCTGAATAAGGGCTGTGACAGGAGAAGAAAATAAATCTCTGTGGATGACTGCATACAAAGGATTTTTTTCTACAGCCTCAGTCCTCTGTGCACTGTCAGCTGAGAAAATTTATTTGATCTCCCATCACAAACTTCTCTGGCAGCTCACTGGTGATATGGTTCCTCTGTCAGTTGAGACGCAGATCTCGAGAGAGGTGTTTCTTCAAACTGCAGCCTGTCCTTTCATTACATGACAGAGTCTACTACACTACATTCTTGGAGAACCCCTTTAAAGTTACTTGTGTGCTGGGAACACTTTGTCCTTCATGTTTGTATGGCTCCATGGGTGGCAGTGTGGCACCACTGTGTAGGTACTGCGTAATCCCAGTGGTTAGACAGTCTCGGCATTTTCACAAGTAAATTTTTTTTTACTTTGTGGCATAGATGTAATGGTAAAATGGGACCGATATCTAAAGCATCTCTTGAGGAGGGAGTGTCACCCTTATATTGAGCATGGATTCATCATAACTTGAAGGGAAAAAATGCTAACTAATCATTCCAACCAATTTAGCTACAATCCCCTGCAGTGAACAGGTAATTGAAGTGGGTTATCAGATGGAGAGCAAACACTAAGTCCATCACATTCTGTACAAGAAGCTGGGAGGCGACAAATTTATCACCTGCAGAGATAAGTCTTCCTGTGTTCAAAAGCAACACAGGCCAATGATAACAGATGTTTTGGCACCTGTTATGAATAGTTTTTTTGTGACAGGCGTAGGTCTTAAAGTTATGGGAAACATTTTTGGCGTTGTGACAAAAAGGCCAACGTAACACATCACTGTGCGGTCTGCCCATCAAACCTAAATATTAATATCGGCACAATATATATTTATATTCAATGCGTTGGAATCGGATGTGTATATACTACACATCCAATGGAAAGCGCACAACCTGCCTAGTAGCGAAACCAGCCGTGGCCTCGTCCATCAATCGTCAGTCAATTGCGTGATTGTCCTGATGATTAGAGGGAGCGGAGTGCTTGGTTCATGACAAACTGGTGGCAGTGGTGGGATCTGGGTGAGATTCCCTGGATGTTTCCTGACACATGGTTTCCGCAGCTTGTAACAAGTTTCCTATTCATTTCAGTGGCAAAACACTCCTATAGAGTTTGTGATGTCAACTCTTGGCATGTTTATCGATGGAAAACACATCTAATTTGCTATTAAAGGGATTCTTTCAGTCCAAACTGGCAGTATAAACTAAGCACATAGCACTGTAAGGGAAGTAGCCCCTATAAAAACAAAAAATCACATCTTTAATGATCTAACGGTCTCCGTTCTGCAGAAACTGAAGTTTATTAAAAATATGCTCGTGCACCCTGGGTGTGGCCAAGAGGCTCACTGCACCACTCCACCCACTAGTTTTCCATGTCCCCACCTGACTTACTGGTGATTGACAGTGTTGCCTTGCCTGAGATTTCTTTGCATA
Organism: Phyllobates terribilis; assembly: GCF_046119375.1. NCBI lineage: Eukaryota > Metazoa > Chordata > Amphibia > Anura > Dendrobatidae > Phyllobates > Phyllobates terribilis. Next base: position 936,337,633 of record NW_027362762.1, on the reverse strand, counting down.
CAGTGCTTTTTCCAGGCAAGCCAGTGAGGGAGGACAGGTAAAATTAGTGATGCGCTGAGCCTCTTGGCCACACCTAGGGTGCACTGAGCAGCCTAATTAGCATTTCTGTGTAAACTTTTGTGTTCTAATCGCTGCCTCCTTTCTACACAAACCGAAGGAGCAATTTTTTTATAGGGACTATATCTCCTTATACCACTATGTGCTTAGCTCATAATGTCACTTTCAGCTGACAGACTCTCTTTAAAAGAATTGAAAGAATACACACCATGATAGGCTATGATGTGATCGGCTAGAATAGTGGTGAATTACAAATCTGGCTTTTGGTGATGGTATATCACAAGGATTTGCCATTGCTTTAGGACTGACAGTCTGATCCCTGGCATGTAGAAAAATAAATGGGGGGCAGCACTAGTTTAGCATGGCGTCCTCCTCACTATTTTTCCCTATTCATTTTTTGTTCTGCAGGCAAAAAAAAAAAACACAATTTTGTTTTTATGTGACAGGTGTAAGTCTTATAGTTATGGGAGACAGATTTTTGGCTTTTGACAAAGTGGCGAATGTCACATATCACTGTGCGGTCTGTGCATTAGCCTCAAATTAATATCAGCCCGATGGTTAACGTTATATATGCAATGTTTCCTATATATCAAAAGCTAAAATCCAGATAGGAAATATGGTATTAATATCTCCTGCCTGGGACCTCCAGGGAAGCAGATGTAATTCCATAACTAAGCTCTATATCTCCCACCTGGGACCTCCAGGGAGGCAGATGTATTTCGATAACTAAGCTTTATAATTCCTGCCTGGGACTTCCAGGGAGGCATATGTATTTCCATAACTAAGCTCTATATCTCCCACCTGGGACTTCCAGGGAGGCAGATGTATTTCCATAACTAAGCTCTATATCTCCCACCTGGGACCTCCAGGGAGACAGATGTATTTCCATAACTAAGTTCTCCACTCACCAGCTCTGTCACCATAATCGGCCACAATGAGGTGAGATGCTGTGGAGCAATCCGCAGTAACAAGACACGGAAAAACAGGAACATCTGTGCCGCCATTATGGGCGTCTGCCCTAAGCGGATGTTATCTGTCAGACGCTCTGAAAAATAAAACAGGTTAAATAGTCACTCCAAATGTGTAACATCACTGTATATATACAGCAGTATGCTACACAGAGCCCATGGAGGTAAGTGACCCCGGTCTAGTCCAGGACTCCGCTCACAGGGGTCCTGATCTTCTCTACTACAAGTGATGGGAGTGAGAGAGAGACCCTCTCCACTCCTGAATGGTGGAGACCCTCAGAATGACCTTGTATCAGGGGCAGGTAGAGATGATACTGATCCAATTCTCCGCTGAATACGGCAAAGCCTTGGCGTTTTAATAACATGGCCTTCTGCTCGCTGCTGGGGTAAAGCTTCAGGGAACTGCTTGGCATGTCTGCAAAAGAACAAACAGGAAATGTCAGCAGAATATAATGAATGTATGTCTATTTTACATACGAGGGGTTGTCTGAGATGCATGTTTGGGGTTAAAAAAATTTTTTGCCATTAGGTTACATTAAATATTTTGCAGTTTGGATTTTACAGACTTTGTTTCACCCAATGATCTCTCTCTGAGCCATTCACGAAAAGTGGAATTAGCCTGCAGCACATCTGCATTCAGGTAGGAGACAATGGCAGCACTTATTATTTATTTTAAAGCTGCTGTACATCAGCGCTGCTGTGGCACCTTCATTTTACGGCTCAATGCTGTTCCCCATCCATTATAAAGTAACAGCATATCCTAATGAAATACTCCTTGAAATAATGATTTTTTTCTTTTATCACCACTAGAGGGAGATGCTTTACTGTGAGCTGTACAATTCTGTATGCCACGAGCGCCCTCTAGTGGTGGCAGCAGGCAAACAATTTAACATGCAACTAGCTGTGAAAATTATTAATATACGGAACAGAAAAGCAGAATTTTGACACCCTATAAAGAAAATTTAGACTAATAAAATAACGTAAAGTCTAAAGTCCATCATCAACAGATCATGAGTTGTTCCTCCTGGGTAGTTCATATAATGGAGGAGGATCATGGAAACCTCATTTCTAAAATAAATGGACTTACTCATTAGATCTTTAAACATGGTCTTCTCGTGAGTTAACAGGTGATCGGTGATGGATTTCCAACTATGTAGCAAAAGCAAAGACAGTAAGTATATAATTCTAGGTGAAGCACATCCATAATTATACAAAGAGATAAAATCTCATAAAGCGGGAGCAGATAACATGTAGGAGAGGAATATGTCTCTAGGAATGACCGGCCAAATACAAAGGAGGAAGCCATCCATATACACACAGGCTTATCAGGTGAGCTATTGTGTATATGGATAGCCGGTGGGGACAGGATGTTATCACATTCATTTTCTTACCATATTCAGCTGATGTAGTCGTTACAATGCATCAGTCAACGCAAGGAATAGTGAGCGAAACACAGCTGTCTGCAAATGGAGGTCTTACTTTTTGGAGAAGATTCTGGTTTGGCTTTATAGCCTAAGTCATGTGATAAGGCTTTTTAACCTTACGCCATCCCCTGAGGAAGCCAACGCGAAACGCCAGACATATTCACTTTTGCTCCTGAGATATTGTGCAGTCTCCCTTGTATAATAGGTATATTTTTATTAACCTGGTATGTATGTATATATATATACATAGTACAGACCAAAAGTTTGGACACACCTTCTCACTTAAAGATTTTTCTGTATTTTCATGACTTTGAAAATTGTACTTTCACACTGAAGGCATCAAAACTATGAATTAACACATGTGGAATTATATACTTAACAAAAAAGTGTGAAACAACTGAAAATATGTCTTATATTCTAGGTTCTTCAAAGTAGCCACCTTTTGCTTTGATGACTGCTTTGCACACTCTTGGCATTCTCTTGATGAGCTTCAAGAGGTAGTCACCGGAAATGGTTTTCACTTCACAGGTGTGCCCTGTCAGGTTTGATAAGGGGGATTTCTTGCCTTATAAATGGGGTTGGGACCATCAGTTGTGTTGTGCAGAAGTCTGGTGGATACACAGCTGATAGTCCTACTGAATAGACTGTTAGAATTTGTATTATGGCAAGAAAAAAGCAGCTAAGTAAAGAAAAACGAGTGCCCATCATTACTTTAAGAAATGAAGGTCAGTCAGTGTGAAAAATTGGGAAAACTTTGAAAGTGTCCCCAAGTGCAGTTGCAAAAACCATCAAGCGCTACAAAGAAACTGGCTCACATAAGGACCGCCCCAGGAAAGGAAGACCAAGAGTCACCTCTGCTTCTGAGGATAAGTGTATCCGAGTCACCAGCCTCAGAAATCGCAGGATAACAGCAGCTCAGATTAGAGACCAGGTCAATGCCACACAGAGTTCTAGCAGCAGACACATCTCTACAACAACTGTTAAGAGGAGACTTTGTGCAGCAGGCCTTCATGGTAAAATAGCTGCTAGGAAACCACTGCTAAGGACAGGCAACAAGCAGAAGGGACTTGTTTGGGCTAAAGAACACAAGGAATGGACATTAGACCAGTGGAAATCTGTGCTTTGGTCTGATGAGTCCAAATTTGAGATCTTTGGTTCCAACCACCGTGTCTTTGTGCGACGCAGAAAAGGTGAACGGATGGACTCTACATGCCTGGTTCCCACAGTGAAGCATGGAGGAGGAGGTGTGATGGTGTGGGGGTGCTTTGCTGGTGACACTGATGGGGATTTATTCAAAATTGAAGGCATACTGAACCAGCATGGCTACCACAGCATCTTGCAGCAGCATGCTATTCCATCCGGTTTGCGTTTAGTTGGACCATCATTTATTTTTCAACAGGACAATGACCCCAAACACACCTCCAGGCTGTGTAAGGGCTATTTGACCAAGAAGGAGAGTGATGGGGGCTACGCCAGATGACCTGGCCTCCACAGTCACCAGACCTGAACCCAATCGAGATGGTTTGGGGTGAGCTGGACCGCAGAGTGAAGGCAAAAGGGCCAACAAGGGCTAAGCATCTCTGGGAACTCCTTCAAGATTGTTGGAAGACCATTTCCAGTGACTACCTCTTGAAGCTCATCAAGAGAATGCCAAGAGTGTGCAAAGCAGTCATCAAAGCAAAAGGTGGCTACTTTGAAGAACCTAGAATATAAGACATATTTTCAGTTGCTTCACACTTTTTTGTTAAGTATATAATTCCACATGTGTTAATTCATAGTTTTGATGCCTTCAGTGTGAATGTACAATTTTCATAGTTATGAAAATACAGAAAAATCTTTAAATGAGAAGGTGTGTCCAAACTTTTGGTCTGTACTGTATATATACACATACTCTACTACTAGTTGTATTCCCATTTGGATGTTTTTTACATGTTATATTTACAGAGTCCTGTGATTGATCCGTGTCTTTTATTTGTAATATTTTAATATAATATGTATGTAAAGACTGAAATAACCATCTATTGTGTCATTCTCCTTGAGATCCATGTCCCAGGTCTCTGCGTGTAGGGGTTAGATGTCTTTCTTCATCACTGTTTTAATATATGTATTTTTAATTATGTTTTTGAGTAAATAATAAACATCACGCCATTTATTGTTTTTTGGGGGTCACCCATCAATTTTTGGGAGCCTCTATCAGGAACAGAGAGGTAGCTGCTCAGTTAACCTAATAGATGACATTAGAGCCCCTGTTCTCACCTTCAATGAAGAGGCTATTTGCAAAATCCAAGAGCGTTGCTTTTCATAGGTTTTCTTTCCATGCGCTTCAATAAGTGACATGTGATTCAAAGGGAACCTGTCATGTCCCAAAACACTATCAACCTGCAGATATAAATTAACTTTATTTTTCCCGGGAGCCGGCTTTCAGTTATGCAGGCGTGCCAGGAGCAATTGCAGTCATCTGCAAATATAGGATTAATCTTCAGGATAACAGTGTTATGAAGAGTCTTGGTCGCTGTACTGAAAGCGCGGCACCTGGGAGAAAATGAACTTCATTTCTCCCGGGAGCCGCCGGCTTTCAGTCATGGGGGTGGGCCTGAAGCAATTACAGTCACTGCTCACAGCACTGAGAGCAGCGGCAGTAACCACACCCCAGCACTGACTGACAGCTACTCTGTACTGATGCTCTGTAGAGCTGCCTGTTGATGCGTTGTGGTTACTTTCACTGCTCTCAGTGCTGTGAGCGGTGACTGTAATTGCTCCGGCACTCTTGCATGACTGAAAGCTGGCTGCTCCCGGGAGAGCACTTTCAGTACAGTGGCTGGGCACCTTCATAACGCTATAATCCTGCAGATTAACCCTATATCTGCAGGTTAATAGCGTTATCAGTCCTGACGGGTTCCCTTTAATGAAGTGGTTTCCGTGTCAAATTCTGCTCAAGAACAGTACCCGCAGCGAGCAGAGGCATGCATCTTAGTCACATTTGGATTTGTGGCTAATCTGCACACAAACTCGTGGCAGTCCAAACTGCAAATCTGGAGCACAAACCAAATCCGTGGCACATACCAGACAGAGGTTCTGCCTTGGATTTCTGCTGCAGATTGCAGGGAAAATATGAGCCAGAAGTTTCCGATGTGTATTGATATTTACATGTAATGACGACAGCAAGCAGAGATCTGGACAACGGTGAAGAACCGAAAAGCCGCCAGCTGATTCTCGGGAGAAACTTTCAGCAGCGTCCTGATAGCACAGAACATTCCCTCAATTCACTGACATATAATGATGATAGTGTGTCCTTACTGAATGCAAGACGTATCCATCTGGAAAAAGCCGGGATCCATGTACAAGTCCAAAACCTCCTTCTTCCAAGCACGCTTGGTGTAGGCGTACCCGCTGAGGCTGCCGAGGAGCTGGGCACCGGCACGGAAACTGGGGGCATTGTATGTGCTGAAAATGGAGAGGATATGCTCCGGTTATTGGACCTTCCTGGACTATTGAATTGCTAGTTCATCCTACCCCTTAATATGGTTTGCACGCTGTAAGAGCAATCACCTAATAATATACTGATGCCTCGTGTTCAGTGACATCACCATCCTCCTGCTGTATATTTTGTGCCTGTGCGACATTTGGTGCACAGAACATGTGGTAATCTCCAGTCTCCTACTCCCTGGATTATGACAGTTTACGCATCATATGTCGCTTTCCCTTTCTCTCTGGAAAGATTGTGTTTCACATGCTGGGCAGCAGTAGCATTCGGTCATTGGGGGGAAGAGCAGTGTAAACAGGGAATAATTACATCATAGAAGGGTATGAGGCAGCAGTAAATGGAAATAATGTGAGAAATTATAGAAATTTAAGTCTTTTCCACCTACAAGAAGCCCAGGCAGCATTAAAACAAATGTGCAGCACCAAGCTGAGCTGGCAGTAAAGCAAATGTGTGGCACAAAGCTGAGCACTTTTCTCTCTTTATATGGTGTGATTTATAGTTGTATATCAGTGCTGTTATTGGACCTTTGGTTGCAGGTGTGTTCACTTCACATTATTTTTAACATAATCACTTACTGAGGCATCACCTGGTGATCACTTGGATACATATAAGTATTTTCTATATTATTTTTATGCATAAAGCTCACCAGGATAGAGGATGGATGGACATGGCTGCAAAATATTTAGCATTTTTTCTTTTAGTTTTTTGACATTTGCAATCTATCTTTATGCTGGAGCATACGACTGATAAATGGGTACATACTTGTGATTTCGCAGATAGGGAAAGACGAAGTACAGGAGCCGGGATATTAACGGCACAGCTTTCTCCTTCTCGTCACTTCTGTAAACCATATCCAGTAGGGTGGCCAGAACCTTCAAGAAAAAGCAGAAAATATTAGGTTTATCCATACCAGCTGCATAGAGACTACTCCCAGGCCCAATAATCCTCCATGCTGCGATGCTGTTTGATGGGTGTGCAATCACCACGGTCATATATCAGGGGACACAAGTACCACAACATACAGCGACACTCACCTCTGCGAGCAGTGACAGTGCATGGACACTATACACCGATGGGGCCGATGCGGAGACCATGGACGACTGAGCGGCAGCATTATCATCTGTACAAAGAACACAATTCAGCTAAGCACCGGTGCCTCTCCCTGCTACTCTGTGCTATGGGGCATGCATCTGTAGGGGAAGCTTCAATTCTTCCTATAACCAGTAGGAGGCACTGCATAATGATGATTTATCACTGAGATGAATGGAAGCTGGCAATGGCGGCAATCAGAGAGCATTTTATCATTTACAGGTGTAATCTGGCTCTGCTCACTTCTGCATCAGGAGGTGAGCGGAGCCGGGGACGTCACAGTTACAGATATCTGCCAGCTTTTGGGTATTGTGCTTCTAGTATAGGACAATTGAGTGCTACCTATCATTCATACACACAAGAACCGGTAGATGAATGTGAATGAAGCCAGATTACTCATGAAACTGAATGGTTGTGTTATGGGAACCAAAAGATTTGGAGCTCTGTATCAGGAAGACTATGCAATTACGTTTATGGACCCCCATCGATCCTGAGGATTAAAAGGGGTATAATCACATCTACAAGGTCCTATCCCAGTATGTGGTAGGTGTAATAATAATATTAGCAAATACCTCCAATTAGAAATGTAGTATAGTTCTTCTGATTCATTGTGTCTCTTTCCTCATGTGCAGGGCATTGCAGTAGCTTAAATATCCATGGTTACAACCACTCATATCGTGACAGTTAGCTGTTTGTGGTTGTAACCATGGATACCTAAGCTACTGTAATGCCCTGCACATGGGGTAAGCAACATAACAAATCAGAAGAACTATACTACATTTCTAATTGGAGGTATTTGGTAATATTATTATTATTACACCTACTACATATTAGGACATTGGAGATGGGAATACTCCTTAAATGAGCTGCAGTACAGCTTTAGTGTTGCGGATCTTACAAATCCCAGGATTATGGATTTCCTGGTGGTTGCAAACCTCATTGCATATTATCTTAAGTGATAAAGTTTATTTTCTACTTTTTGCTTTGAATTATTCTGACCTGGAGATGTAGCCTCTGTATTCTTACCGTACGGCTCCCCATCTGCATCCGCTTCATCCAGGGATACTTGTGGTTGAGCCTTAACTTCCAGATTTCGACTCAGCCAGCTAGTCTGCTCCAAGGAGGACCCGGCCACGTTCCCCACGGCCTCCAGGATCTTCTGCGTCACCTCCTGCGATGCAAAGAGAGAGTTTGCTGTATGTGGAGCGAGGCCTGGTGAACATAATGGGTTTCTTCAGGGGCCTGAAGCAGGTGGTCACCGATGGTCTGACACTCTCAATCAATGCCACTTTACCTGCAGATCCTTTTGGTCTTTCTTGTTCTCCAAGTTTGGGGTCCTGGTCACAAAGTCATTCAGTATACTGCGAAAACAAGGACACGTATAGAAACTTATATGAATGTACGTCTTAAAGGAGTACACAGAGTGTGCCATAAGTGCCTCCCATCACTAGGGAGGACAGCATTGTGTTTCGCAAGCTCCAATAAGGATGTGGCTGTGTTCTCTGTAGAAATCTATGGGAGTTTGATCGTCCATACACACGCACGCTAAGCTAGGCTGAAAGTTTAAATGTTTCCAATGGGGAAGAAAGCAGCGGGCGTAGACCTATAGCAGCCGCTGATTTGCCAGGAGAAAACTCAGACTGAAAGTTGTTATTCACCATGCCCGATCCTTCTCTCCTCCATCATTTTCTGTCCAGGGGAGAATGGGGAGGGCACCATACACATTTTATGCTCACGGTGAAAACAGCCGGTTTTAAAAACAAAGTTTGGGCTCTTTCCACAAGCGGCAAAGACTTTAGTGGACACTGGTGACCTCGTTTTCCAGATGAATGCCATAGTTATCACTTATAAGAAAATTCCACGGCCAAATAAAGAAACCTTAATGTCGACATAAAGGGAAAGTGGTAAATCCACAGCTCAAACTCACAATACAAACGTCTTATATTATCCCTATATGCCCTATATCACATGTCTTATATTACGGCGATACCTTGACTAACGGAGTGCATCTACTTATGAATTGAGATACGAGCTGTCGCTCAGTTGATTTATTGTTTTATGACAGGAGCCGAGATCTTGAGTAAGGATCCAGCGAGTTTACGACACTGACACTCACCAAGTGGTTCTCCTGCCATGCAAACATCTCTGTCCTTGCTGTTGCCCCTTTGACCTTTTCTTGTGAATCATTTTCCTGGGGTGGACTCAATTTTTAGCACTGCATGCTGCATGCATTTGACATGGGGCTGTACATAGAATAATGATTATTTTTCGGTTTATGCTTCTGCTACTTTTTCTGTGGCAGTACTGTATGTTATTTCACAAGTGCAGCAAGGTACAGTATACTGCACTATTATGTGCACTCTCTGATTCTTTGGAGTTTTGGCTTTAGGGTTCAATGTTTGCTATATTTATATGTGAAGATGATTAAGTGAAGCTATTAAAATATATATATATATATATATATATATATTTGTATGTGCATATGTATATACACTGTACAGACCAAAAGTTTGGACACACCTTCTCATTTAAAGATTTTTCTGTATTTTCAGGACTTTGAAAATTGTACATTCACACTGAAGGCATCAAAACTATGAATTAACACATGTGGAATTATATACTTAACAAAAAAGTGTGAAACAACTGAAAATATGTCTTATATTGTAGGTTCTTCAGAGTAGCCACCTTTTGCTTTGATGACTGCTTTGCACACTCTTGGCATTCTCTTGATGAGCTTCAAGAGGTAGTCACCGGAAATGGTTTTCACTTCACAGGTGTGCCCTGTCAGGTTTAGTAAGTGGGATTTCTTGCCTTATAAATGGGGTTGGGACCATCAGTTGTGTTGTGCAGACGTCAGGTGAATACACAGCTGATAGTCCTACTGAATAGACTGTTAGAATTTGTATTATGGCAAGAAAAAAGCAGCTAAGTAAAGAAAAACGAGTGGCCATCATTACTTTAAGAAATGAAGGTCAGTCAGTCCGAAAAATTGGGAAAACTCTGTAAGTGTCCCCAAGTGCAGTTGCAAAAACCATCAAGCGCTACAAAGAAACTGGCTCACATGAGGACCGCCCCAGGAAAGGAAGACCAAGAGTCACCTCTGCTTCTGAGGATAAGCTTATCCGAGTCACCAGCCTCAGAAATCGCAGGTTAACAGCAGCTCAGATTAGAGACCAGGTCAATGCCACACAGAGTTCTAGCAGCAGACACATCTCTACAACAACTGTTATGAGGAGACTTTGTGCAGCAGGCCTTCATGGTAAAATAGCTGCTAGGAAACCACTGCTAAGGACAGACAACAAGCAGAAGAGACTTGTTTGGGCTAAAGAACACAAGGAATGGACATTAGACCAGTGGAAATCTGTGATTTGGTCTGATGAGTCCAAATTTGAGATCTTTGGTTCCAACCACCGTGTCTTTGTGCGACGCAGAAAAGGTGAACGGATGGACTCTACATGCCTGGTTCCCACAGTGAAGCATGGAGGAGGAGGTGTGATGGTGTGGGGGTGCTTTGCTGGTGACACTGATGGGGATTTATTCAAAATTGAAGGCATACTGAACCAGCATGGCTACCACAGCATCTTGCAGCGGCATGCTATTCCATCCGGTTTGCGTTTAGTTGGACCATCATTTATTTTTCAACAGGACAATGACCCCAAACACACCTCCAGGCTGTGTAAGGGCTATTTGACCAAGAAGGAGAGTGGTGGGGTGCTACGCCAGATGACCTGGCCTCCACAGTCACCAGACCTGAACCCAATCGAGATGGTTTGGGGTGAGCTGGACCGCAGAGTGAAGGCAAAAGGGCCAACAAGTGCTAAGCATCTCTGGGAACTCCTTCAAGATTGTTGGAAGACCATTTCCGGTGACTACCTCTTGAAGCTCATCAAGAGAATGCCAAGAGTGTGCAAAGCAGTCATCAAAGCAAAAGGTGGCTACTTTGAAGAACCTAGAATATAAGACATATTTTCAGTTGTTTCACACTTTTTTGTTAAGTATATAATTCCACATGTGTTAATTCATAGTTTTGATGCCTTCAGTGTGAATGTACAATTTTCATGGTCATGAAAATACAGAAAAAACTTTAAATGAGAAGGTGTGTCCAAACTTTTGGTCTGTACTGGAGAAGGCTGACGCCGTCTAGGGGTGTATACTGCAGAGGAGGAGCCACGGTTAATCTTTTTCAGATTCTGCATAGTGTCGCCTCCTAGTGGACAGCAGCATAACACCCATGGTCCGGTGTCCCCCAATTAGGCGACAGAGTAATATATATAAATATATATATAGTACAGTACAATAGTTTATTACATTTAATAGGTTTTTATACTGTACATTACTGTATTTGTTATTAATAAAAGTTAATTTTTCTTATTTGCAAACACCTAACAAAAAAATCTGTGTGGTTTTTGGGGGGGCTGGAACGGATTAATAGCATTTCAATTCATTTTAAATTTAATTTGATATAAGAGCAAATTGAGTTAAGAGCTCGCTCACAAAAGAAATTAAACTCTTAAGTCAAGGTATTACTGTATTCCTATATGCCCCATATCACACGTATTATATTATCCTATATGCCCCATATCACACGTATTATATTATCCTATATGCCCTATATCACACGTATTATATTATCCTATATGCCCTATATCACACGTATTATATTATCCTATATGCCCTATATCACACGTATTATATTATCCTATATGCCCTATATCACACGTCTTATATTATCCTATATGCCCTATATCACACGTATTATATTATCCTATATGCCCCATATCACACGTATTATATTATCCTATATGCCCTATATCACACGTATTATATTATCCTATATGCCCTATATCACACGTATTATATTACCCTATATGCCCTATATCACACGTCTTACATTACCCTATATGCCCTATATCACACGTATTATATTATCCTATATGCCCTATATCACACGTATTATATTATCCTATATGCCCTATATCACACGTATTATATTATCCTATATGCCCTATATCACACGTCTTATAAGAACCTATATGCCCTATATCACACGTCTTATATTATCCCAAATGCCCTACAACACACTTATTATATTATCCTATATGCCCTATATCACACGTCTTATAAATAACCTATATGCCCTATATCACACGTCTTACATTATCCTATATGCCCTATATCACACGTATTATATTATCCTATATGCCCTATATCACACGTATTATATTATCCTATATGCCCTATATCACACGTATTATATTATCCTATATGCCCTATATCACACGTCTTACATTATCCTATATGTCCCATAGTATATGAGCTTATGTTCTTAATGTACATAGTATATAGAGAAATTCCTCCACGGGGAGCGATTGCTTTTACGGGATTTTTTATCTTATCTTGTGTGTTGATAAGAGGTAGAAACAATTATACCAAATCCGCATGTCTACTACATTACTCACAACTGCAGGAAGTGTCCATCAGCAGAATGGAAGATGTCCCCATCTGATGCTTCCGGAGGCTACTAGTGCGGTGGTCTCCAACCTATGGCCCCCCAGCTGTTCGCTGGCAGCTCTTTATCTTGACCCCCTATACGTATGCACGCTTGACTTTGCTGAGCACGTGTTCTCCAAAGTGAGAAAGGAATACGGTCAGAAGTCCAACACCCGCCGTCAGGGGTCGGAGAGGACCCTCTTTTGGCCTCGGTCAGGTAAATGGAGACTTTTGGTGCACATGACATATATGCACCGACACGCAGTGAGTCTCCGATACACTGCTTCCAATGTCTGTTATTGTGTGCAGTGCTGCAGCCAATCACTGAGGTCACTAATGCTAATAACAGGCACCGGGAGCAACGGTGGACCAGGGGAGGGTGAGTAAAGTATAGTTTGTGTTTTCTAAAACAAACTGCCGTCGGGTCACAAGGATTTTCCATAACTGGAAAACACCTTTAAAATATATTCCCGTAGATTCGGGATATGTATTTGTTTTTTTAATTATATCTTCATGCAGTTTTGTCCACGACCCTATATATTTATTTCTATTGAAGCCCAGTACGGCTCGGGCCATCTAATCACTGTCAATGTAGATGCAAGAAAGTCACACAAAAAATCCAAATATTAGCCATTAAGTGACTTTGGTCACGTAGGTGTCAGGCAAAAAAAAAAAATTGCAAGTGAATGAGGTTGGACTGAAGTCTGAAGCGTTTGATTTTTACCCCCTGTAACTTGTGGGTCATAATACGACCACATTCACAATAAATGTTGCAGGCCGCGGCGATCTTATGTCACACGGTCACAAGTCGTCTGCAGATTGTCAATAATTTGTTTTCACTACACAACCCCTTTAAGAAATTAGCACAGGTTGTAAAAATATTAGCGGCGGAAGGGGATTTAACAAAATGTGACACCCTTTGGTTAAAGGGATATTCCTACCCCAATATGTAGTAGGGGTAATAATAATAATAGTATTAGCAAATACCTCCAATTAGACATGTAGTACAGTTCATCTGATTAGCTATGTTGTTTACCCGATGTGCAGGGCATTGAAGTAGATTAGGTATCCATGGTTGTGACTACTCATATAGTGACAGTTAGCTGTTAATGATCGTAACCGAGGATACCTAAGCTACTGAAATGTCCAGCACACGGGGTAAGTGACAAGATCCGTAGTAGATGTAATATTAATAATATTAGCAAATACTTCAATTCAGAAATGTAGCAAAGTTCTTCTGATTCGCTATGTTGCTTACCCCATGTGCAGGGGATTGCAGTAGTTTAGGTATCCGTGGTTGCGACTACTAATAGCTAACTGTCACTATGTGAGTGGTCGTAACCATGGATACCTAAGCTACTGCAATGCCCTGTACATGGGGTAAGCGAAATAGCGAATCAGGAGAACTATACTACATTTCTGAATTGAAGTATTTTCTAATATTATATCATCTGCGGATCTTGGAGATGGGAAAACCCCTTTAAGAATGAACAGCGAGTTTCCAAACACAGTAGAAAAGTTTTCTTAGCACTAAATAAAAGGAAGGATTTCATGTAATCATGTCAGTAATCTAGAGATGATCCCGGGTGATATTTCACTTACCTCAAGAGCAGGAAAAATCCAGGAGGAGCCAGATTTAAAGGGACAGACTCTTTTAACAGAATCAGCAATGGCTGGAAGTTTTCCTGCATGTCAGATGGCGAGAGCCTAGAAATGAAAAAGGAAAGGACAGTGTAAAGCCAGCCGCGCACAAGAGAACGGTCGGATGAACAGTCGTTCTTCAGACAGCCATCTCTCTCTTTTGCGTTTCCGTTTTTTCTCCCCTTTTTCTATATAAAAGAAAAAACAAAATGTCCTTTATTCACCGTCCCCAGGTCCACCGGTGAATATCTGCTGTTCCTCACGGTACCGGATATTGGCTGCAGCACTGACATTATACCAACAGCCAATCAGTGACTGGCAGCTGGGCTGTTGACATGACGTCAACGCTGCAGCCAATATCAGATACCAGGAGCAGCACTGGACCCGAGGAGGGTGAGTTAAGTGCAGTTTTGTTTTTTATTAATAATAAACTGCGCCTGAGGACTGCTATTTTCTGAAAGTGGACAACCCTTTTAAGTGGTGAATAAAAATTCAGAAGTTTATTAAAAAAAAAACTCCTAAAATTATGGTTTGTGTCAACATTTTTATTTTTCTGTCGATGGATCTCGTCGGCTGAAAAAAATAACATAAATGAGCATTTTTTTTCGGCCGCCTAAAGTCTCCAATGAACTGCTAGAGTCGACAGCTGAGCATATGATTAGATGAAGAAAAAAACACAAGCGCCTCCTGCAGGCTATACATGGGTACTGCACATCACACAGCTCTGCAGAGGTGGCAATAAAATGCGGACCCGTGGTCAGACCTGGCCACTAGACGCCCCACAACACCCACCTCTGTATAAACGCAAAGCTGAACTGGAGCATCGGGATGTCGACCAGAGACGTCTTCTAGAGAAGCGGGAGAAGAATCACAATTAGAAGACGATGAGAGTGGTCATACAAAACTTGAAGGCGGCGCCAAGTCCCATGGTACCTCGTCTCCTTTTATCTGAGGAGGCTTCTTCACCACCTCCTTCACAAGCTGCAAGATGGTGTCCGTCCTCAGCGTCTTCAGAGCGCACACCAGGTCCACCAGCGTCAGCTGAGACTCGCTGGGCACCGGGATGATCTGCAGGGAATAAGTCGGACGCCGATTGGTTAGAGGAAACCCTGATTAACCCCTAAATAATTAGAGAATTTTTTCTTTTTCACATTTTTAATTTTATGACTTTTTTTTTTCTTTGTTTACTAGTTGAGGGGACATTTATCATTTACTTTGCACCCAAAATGTCGTGCAACTTACAACATTTCCTGGTCATAAATTCCTATGACAAAACTTAAAAATAATGAAAAACAAGAAGGGGTTGCGGTGTCACGTTTAAAGGTGTTTTCCAGTCTTAAAAAAAGTGCAGAACAAATACATTTATGTCACAATCATTTTTCCTATACATAAAAAGTTGCAATTTTTCAACTTTTTTTGCTACATGAGACACAGTTCTCTTCTTTTGAGATCCCTTTAAGAGGCAGGTCACTGTGTGTGTGTGTTTATAGTGGGAGACCTGTCAGTCAACCTGAAAGGGGCGGGGAAAAGTCACTGGGTATCTGCCTCGGACTAGTCCGGGTCACTAGTCTGGATCTGACGCATAGTCCCTGGCCGGCTTTTCTAGCATCATGGGTGACAGGTTCTCTAGTATTCCATACACACCGGTGTCCAATTCCTGTTGCCTGTGGTTCGGGAAATGTGAGGTTCCCTTTAATTTATTTAACAAGTTGCAATTTGTGAAAAAATTCAGCACAGACGTGCGACATATTGGTCTCCCGCTGTGACCCAACATTGGGAAGCGTACTGGTGTAATTGCGTTAGATTTATCATTAAGAACCAGTAATGTTAATTATTTGGAAAAAATAATCAAATTATTGAAAAAAAAAAATCCCAGGTTCCAGCGCTTGATGAAAAGAACTAATTTATCATTATAGTTTTTAAACAATAAAATAATTTACTTTTTTACATCAAGAGTTGAAGACCCATTTTTTTTTATTATAATTATTTGACTATTTTAATATAATTAACACTACTAGTTATCATCAGTTCCTGACACCCAGAACAATAAGTCTGGAGGCCCGAATCCCAGATGGACCTGCTGCTTGAACCTACTCCGGTGTAATTAAAGGGTTATTTTCAAGTTGTCTCTTGAGCAGCTAAGAGCAGTGCAGTCTCCTCACTTCCTGGTCTCTGGTAGGGCGGGCTCTCCTACTTGAGTGACAGTTCTGGTGAGTAGCAGAGCTGTAGTATCAGTAGAGTTATAAAGAGCAGCACAAATTCTGCTACAACACATTCAGCCATCAGTGGTTTGTTCTAAGTCTATACTGTTATTCTTGCATTTACACATAGAGATAACAGGGCATTAGAACAAGCACACAACTCAGGAAAGTGAGAGCAGTGATTAGGAGACCGGATCTGAAAGCTGGGGTGGCAAGATGTAAAACAGTCAGGAGCTGAGAGGGAGAGAGGTGAGCGAATAACTGCTGTAGAGAGCTGGCTAGTATGTTAAGAGTTAACTTGTCTCCTGGAATGTGACTACTATGCACACTCGGCCGGGGTCTGGTGGCCGAGCTCCATGGAAACGAGCTGTGCATTATGTAAGATAAAAGTTCTCATGAAAGCAGATAGAAAAAGCAAATCAACTGCAAACTTGCTTTTTTTTTTTCATATGGTTTAATTAAAGCAATTTAAGAATGCCCCTTTAAGGCATTTAAGTGGTAGCGAAGCATCACAGCCCAATAAGGTGAGAAGCTTTCGTTACTTCTATCCGTTTCATTAACCCCATGAGGAGATATTGTTGGTGTGCATACACTACAGATTTGGCAAGTATTACTCCTTTTTGGTAATGTGGACCATTGTAAGCAAATACAATATGATTGGTGTCTCTAAGACACGGGCTCTTAGGGTAACACTTAATATGTGCTGACACTCTTAGGTCTGGGGGCTGAGTACACAGGTCTCGCACTGCCAGACAGTGTCACCAAGACCGGATCAAGCAGCCAGGAACAGAGATCGCTCTGATCCCGGACATAAAATTTCTATTCTAATTGCATTAACGATAAATATCCTCCAGTACGACCATCGGGGTCTCACCTTGGCTTTACTCTGAGCCTTGTGGAATCTTTTCCTCTTCCACACAGCAGCGACGGCCGCAATCAGCTGCACCCCGAGATGTGCCGTCAGCGGGTTCAGAAAGTCTAAGATTTTCTGCTTCAGTGTCTGTAAGGTATAAGAGAACGCCATTGAAATGAAGCCACATACAGGACGCCTGACACCAAGAAATCAGGAAGCCAAAGTGGCTACAAATCTGCTGTTGGCCTCTAACATAACAAAGATTAAAAAGATTAAACTGTCTCCAATAATGAGCCCCTAAAGCCCGGAGTCATCGGCTGTATGCCGCATCTCCCGAGAGCCGAGCGTCTCATCAGCTCCCAGCCCTGTACTGACCACGGACAAGACGTACACTGAGGCAGCGGACCTGTGAGACAGGAAAAACTATCTACCTATGTATCCATCTACTTCATGCATCTATCCATACACTGTGTCTATATATCGATAAAGAAAAAAATATGCAGGACTCCAATTCACATGTGCAAAAAAAGTGCGGTTTTCTATTAACCCATCTCTGCGTCTGCGAGGAAGACCTGGATATTTCATAATGCTGGTTTTGCTTCTATCTATCTATCTATTATCTATCATCTATCTATTATCTATCAATCTATTATCTATCTATCATCTATCTATCATCTAATTATCTATCCATCTATTACCTATCTATTATCTATCTATCTATCTATCATCTACTATCTATCTACTATCTATCTATCATCTATCTACTATCTATCTATCATCTATCTACTATCTATCTATCATCTATCTACTATCTATCTATCATCTATTATCTATCTATCTATTATCTATCTATCTATTATCTATCATCTATTATCTATCTATCATCTATCTATCATCTATCTATCATCTATTATCTATCCATCTATTACCTATCTATTATCTATCTATCTATCTATCATCTATTATCTATCTACTATCTATCTATTATCTATCTACTATCTATCTATCATCTATCTACTATCTATCTATCATCTATTATCTATATATCTATCATCTATCTACTATCTATCTATCATCTATTATCTATCTATCTATTATCTATCTATCTATTATCTATCTATCTATTATCTATCTATCATCTATCTATTATCTATCATCTATGTATTATCTATCATCTATTATCTATCTATCTATCATCTATTATCTATCTATTATCTATCATCTATTATCTATCTATCTATCATCTATCTATTATCTATCATCTATCTATTATCTATCATCTATCTATTATCTATCTATTATCTATCTATTATCTATCTATCTATTATCTATCTATTATCTATCATCTATTATCTATCTATCATCTATTATCTATCTATCTATTATCTATCTATTATCTATCTATTATCTATCATCTATGTATTATCTATCTATTATCTATGTATTATCTATCTATCATCTATTATCTATCTATCATCTATCTATATATCATCTATCTATCTATCATCTATCTATCTATTATCTATCTATCTATCTATCTATCTATCATCTATCTATTATCTATCATCTCTTATCTATCAATCATCTATCTATTATCTTTCTATCTATTACCTATTATCTATCTATTATCTGTCTATCTATCTATCTATCCATCTATTATCTATCTCTCTATCTATTATCTATCTATCATCTATCTATCTCATATCAATCCAAATAAACATTATCAGGACTAAATACATATTCATTTTGCCAAAGCAAGTGTACAGTAGGGAATAGGGACTGTAGGAACGATGGATAGGGGCACATCTAAGGTGGGGGCAGCCGGGAAAATGGCTGCTGGAGGCAGCGCATTTGCAGATTGAGATCTAGGGAGACGAGATGTCAATCTGTGCATGTGCCGCCTGCAGCAGCCATTTTCCCGAAGCCCACAGCAGGGATATCATTGGGAAAATGGATTCTGCTCACCGGCTCCAACACCTTCTGAGATCCCAAGCACCGCAGCACCGCCCCAATCAAGCAGCCGCCGCTGGCCTCCTGTAGCAGTGACCCTGCCTCCTGTGACCCCACTCCACCGCAGCTCCCGCCCAGGTAAGCTACCATTAAAAGGGAATATAAGACGCACCACCATTTTATTTTAAAACATTTTTTCCTATTTGGGGTGCATCTTATGATTTGGTGCGTCTTATAGTCCGCAAAATGCGGTATATGTGTTTTCTCTTCCTCCTTCATGGAGCTGTAATCCGGGAAGAGATGGGAGAGTCTCCTGAAGTGAGTGTCCCTCACTGCTGAGTATTTGGTGCAGTGTATCAGGAAGTGGGTCTCATCCTCCAGGTCGCAGTGTGGGCACAGCCTGTCCTCCCTGGGCTTGTAGCTCTGTCTGTGGGCACTGAGTCTATACCGGCTCAGGATCTGGCGGTCTCTGGGGTCCGGGAGTTTCTCCAGATATGGGGCCAGTCTGTGGTCTCTCTGTAGACTCTGGTATATGGTCAGTGTCTGTGAGGTGATGATATCGTTCCTCCACTCCCTGACATACCTCTCCTGGCCCTCGTCTACCATATCTATCTCTCTATCTATCTTTCTAGCTAACCTGCTTCAATGCAATTAAAAGCACGTTCCTCATAAGAGGCGATCACAAGTCAAGGCAACTTTACGCTTCTCTCTTACTTTTGTGCTTTTGAAATAGACGGAGGACGAGCCTTTTATTGTCCCCAGCAGATCAGAGGGCCTCCGCTCCCTCTCCTGTCTGGTAATGACGCTCCATAGCTGAGACAAGCTGTTAACGATGCGCGGCAGTTCTTCCAGGAGAGCGTGACGCGCGTTCTTAAGATTTGACGGATCTGAAGAGGACGACTGCGGGCAAGAAATATAATGTTATAATATGGTATTCTATAACATTAAACATACTTTCATTCTTGAGAATTCTTACTAAGAGGTAAAAGTGCAAAGTTGCTTGTTTTTTTTTTTTTTACAAGAAATTTGAAATTTATGATGGGGAGAGAGAATATCCCTGTAACCTGACATTCATCCGTCAGTGTGTCTATAATATCAGAAATGCATAAACTGATGGTAGCAATGATGGTATGATATCACATACCTTCTTTTTGTGAGCGGGATGATCCATGAGGCAAAAATGACCAATAGTGGTGAGACCCTCCAGGAGGGTGAGGGGGTAATCTGGCGAAACGTTCTCTGTTTTGCAAGCAGAGCTGCTGGGAAAAATCCACGGTGAGATATTCTGCTTTATACATTTTTGGATTCCATCCATCCACTTACCCCTCTATCAGTACAGACTTATCTATTTCTAATTATTATTTTTTTATGACCGTGTGCTGTAATTGTACGGGCTTCTCACCAGCTCCTCTATAAATCTATGGCATGGGTTAAAAGTTCTTGCGGTCTAATAGAGTCAGCAAGGACCTCGAGAAGACAGACGAAATTAGTAACCACTTTTGTCTTCTCATTTGCAGACTACCTCTCGCTACGCATTGACTACAGCTAGTGATCACGTCATTGCCAGGTGCCCCCAATATGGTGTAACTGCTAGGTCTCATCGGTGCTTCATCAGTTATACCAATGACTAACGTCACTAGTGGGCTGCCTTCCTCTGTAACTTGGGCTTCATATGGATGCCCGAGTTACAGTGGAAAAAGGCAAAATAACATATTAAAAAGCGTAAATAAACTTTGGAAATATTTTAAGCCCTTTAATTACTTGTAGATCAATGGGGATCCAAGCCCTGAGAACCCCATTGATTGATCAAAAGAATGATCAAGAGGCAAAAGAGCACAATATTTGCCATGAGCAGAGGATAGATTCAATACAAAGTCTGAAGGGGGCAGCATTGAACCTAGCAATCATATTGCCGGGTGTCCCCAGCATGGTGTAGTATGTTTCATCTGATCCGTTTCTGATTTGCGCTGAAAGTGACTTATGTGACTACAGTGAGCTGTTTTCTACTGCAACTGGGGATCCTATGGAGCCCCAGTTACAGTGGAAAATGGCCTGATAAAATATTTGACTCCTATAGACTTGGTATTAAACCAGTACACTCCTCCGCGTGATTGTGTCTCCTGATCTTCACATTTCTAAGTGATCCTTTGAGCAGACAGAACCTCCACTGATTTGCAGGGAGTTTATGGTAAAAAAAATACAAAAATAAAAATATGATGAAAAAAATAACCAAAAGTGCATTTACTTTTTAAAAATAGGAATTTTTTTTATAAAAAACACAAAAAGAAAATAAAAAAAAATGACACCACCCAAGCCAAAACATAAACAGTCACCACAAATTAAAAGTTGGCACCATTAAATTAATAAGTGGGCAAAAATTTATGGGGGTGAACTTACTTCATTTTCACCGATTCATTTTCATATTGCTTCACAAGTTCATCCAAATTCTTACATATCTGGGCCACGAATGGTGCGACAGTAAGTCCTAGAGATTTGCCAAAATAAGGCAAAGATGACGTGACCAGAGCCACCCATGGAGGGTGCATGCCGTAGCCGTACTCTGGGCGTAACGCCCTGACGACCGCGGACACGAACAATCCTTGTGAGGTTATGGCATGTGACTGCACATACTGCATGGCGTTAATAGACTGCTGAAAGTTCAGCCCCCGATGCCATTCCTTAGAGAGGTCTACCGGAGAATCTTGGTCTTCTTGCAATTGCCGCAAGTGATGTTCCAGGATGATCAAAACCTGCAGAAGCTTCAGCAGCTCGATCTGAAGAGGATGCTCGCTCCAGATCTGGTCTTGACCAAAATTAATGACGCTCTCCTCGAACAAGCAGTCATCGATCAGGTCTTTGTTGCCGCTGTGAGACAACATCTCGTATTTCTTCTGACTCGTATACATGGAAGCCGACAAGGACAAAAGCACAAACTCCTGAACTTTGCATCTCTCTAGTAAGTGGTGGATGAAGTCCACATTCTTCCCTTCCGAGTTCTTGGCTACGGCAGCCAGTTGTGATATCACCCTGATGAGTACTTCTACGCTTTTCACTTGGACGTCCCGATTGCCCAGCACGTCCCTGTGACTCACCTTGAGGTAGCACGGGTAATAAGAACGCAAAAAGCTTAGGCACAGGTACGTCAAGAGCTCAATCAAAAGGGAATGAGGGCACATGGATGGCGATTGAGTCTGAAGCTTGCCGTAGAAGCTTTGCCCGACCAGAGCTTCTTGGTGGCGTGCGAGAAGGTTGTAGATTAGGTTGAGGTGTGCGGTGGAGCTGGTGTCCATACTGGTGCTGGCGACTGCTTCAATAAACTCTTTAGGGTTGGTTTTTAGAACAGCCTCCAACACTGAGAAAGCATACAACACCCTCTTGGAGTCGTAAGGCTGAAGATATAGGAGGATGTGTTTGAAAAGGGCTTCGATTAATTCTGCTTTTTCTTTCTGCTGCTTGAGAAGCTTGGAGGTTCTGATGGCCTGAAGCTCCAGCTCTGCCTCGTCGTCACTAGAAAGCGACTCTGAGGTCTGCGTGACATCGGACTCCGTACGTACCAAATGTAGCAACGCGGCAGGTCTGGGCACATCCATACAGGACATATGGGGCTGGCAAAAGGGCCTAGAAGACCCCTGCCCGTCTATGTTGTCTCCATTACTCCAGCGCTGGTCGTTACTTGAGTCTACGGAGCTGGGGTTAAAGGAAGATGTGTTTTCACTGGCACTTTGCCCCATGCTGGT
This sequence comes from Phyllobates terribilis, assembly GCF_046119375.1. Lineage (NCBI taxonomy): Eukaryota > Metazoa > Chordata > Amphibia > Anura > Dendrobatidae > Phyllobates > Phyllobates terribilis. The sequence goes on along the minus strand of NW_027362762.1, from coordinate 936,314,739 downwards.
GTCTGCGGATTCTGTGTGCTCACTGTCCTCCTTGTCATCGTCCTCGTAGAACGGAGGCACAGCGCCCTCCGAAATGTGGTGATCGGTCAACTCATTTTTCATCTTCTCTGGATCCTTTTCCACCTCGGCCCAGATGGCCTCTCTGTCCACTGTGTTAAACTGAGGGAGATTCTCATCTGAGTTACTCTCAGGATAGTCTGGACACGCAGCGCTGTCTTTCAAGGAAGATCTCTTCCGTCTGCACCAGTAGCTGATCTCTTCTGTATATAAAACAGGAACATATATAACGATGAAGATATGGAAATACCTGCATGGAAACAACTGTATTTTATATGCACATCCTTTCGGGTAAGCTACTGGAAATTTCAGCTCCCTCTCTGATCGAGCCCTGAGAATGAAGGTTCCCCAGTCCATCCGATACAATCACTAGGGGGGTTTCAGCAGACGGACCTAAAGCAATCAGCTAATTTTGAACATATTGCTTTCAAAGTAATCCCCTACCTATAATATAAAGGGTGACTTACTGTAATCCCCTCCCTATAATATAAAGGGTGACTTACTGTAATCCCCTCCCTATAATATAAAGGGTGACTCACTGTAATCCCCTCCCTATAATATAAAGGATGACTCACTGTAATCCCCTACCTATAATATAAAGGGTGACTCACTGTAATCCCCTCCCTATAATATAAAGGGTGACTCACTGTAATCCCCTCCCTATAATATAAAGGGTGACTTACTGTAATCCCCTCCCTATAATATAAAGGGTGACTTACTGTAATCCCCTCCCTATAATATAAAGGATGACTTACTGTAATCTCCTACCTATAATATAAAGGGTGACTTACTGTAATCCCCTCCCTATAATATAAAGGGTGACTTACTGTAATCCCCTCCCTATAATATAAAGGGTGACTTACTGTAATCCCCTCCCTATAATATAAAGGGTGACTTACTGTAATCCCCTCCCTATAATATAAAGGGTGACTTACTGTAATCCCCTCCCTATAATATAAAGGGTGATTTACTGTAATCCCCTCCCTATAATATAAAGGGTGATTTACTGTAATCCCCTCCCTATAATATAAAGGGTGATTTACTGTAATCCCCTACCTACAATATAAAGGGTGATTTACTGTAATCCCCTACCTATAATATAAAGGGTGATTTACTGTAATCCCCTACCTATAATATAAAGGGTGATTTACTGTAATCCCCTCCCTATAATATAAAGGGTGATTTACTGTAATCCCCTCCCTACAATATAAAGGGTGATTTACTGTAATCCCCTCCCTATAATATAAAGGATGATTTACTGTAATCCCCTCCCTATAATATAAAGGGTGACTTACTGTAATCCCCTCCCTATAATATAAAGGGTGACTTACTGTAATCCCCTCCCTATAATATAAAGGGTGATTTACTGTAATCCCCTACCTATAATATAAAGGGTGATTTACTGTAATCCCCTCCCTATAATATAAAGGATGATTTACTGTAATCCCCTACATATAATATAAAGGGTGATTTACTGTAATCCCCTCCCTATAATATAAAGGGTGATTTACTGTAATCTCCTACCTATAATATAAAGGGTGACTTACTGTAATCTCCTACCTATAATATAAAGGGTGACTTGCTGTAATCTCCTACCTATAATATAAAGGGTGATTTACTGTAATCCCTTACCTACAATATAAAGGATGACTTACTGTAATCCCCTCCCTATAATATAAAGGGTGACTTACTGTAATCCCCTCCCTATAATATAAAGGGTGACTTACTGTAATCCCCTCCCTATAATATAAAGGGTGACTTACTGTAATCCCCTCCCTATAATATAAAGGATGACTTACTGTAATCCCCTCCCTATAATATAAAGGGTGATTTACTGTAATCCCCTCCCTATAATATAAAGGGTGATTTACTGTAATCCCCTCCCTACAATATAAAGGGTGATTTACTGTAATCCCCTACCTATAATATAAAGGATGATTTACTGTAATCCCCTCCCTATAATATAAAGGGTGATTTACTGTAATCCCCTCCCAATAATATAAAGGATGACTTACTGTAATCCCCTCCCTATAATATAAAGGATGACTTACTGTAATCCCCTCCCTATAATATAAAGGGTGACTTACTGTAATCCCCTCCCTATAATATAAAGGATGACTTACTGTAATCCCCTCCCTATAATATAAAGGATGACTTACTGTAATCCCCTCCCTATAATATAAAGGGTGACTTACTGTAATCCCCTCCCTATAATATAAAGGATGACTTACTGTAATCCCCTCCCTATAATATAAAGGATGATTTACTGTAATCCCCTCCCTATAATATAAAGGGTGACTTACTGTAATCCCCTCCCTATAATATAAAGGATGATTTACTGTAATCCCCTCCCTATAATATAAAGGGTGACTTACTGTAATCCCCTCCCTATAATATAAAGGATGACTTACTGTAATCCCCTCCCTATAATATAAAGGATGACTTACTGTAATCCCCTCCCTATAATATAAAGGATGATTTACTGTAATCCCCTCCCTATAATATAAAGGGTGATTTACTGTAATCCCCTACCTACAATATAAAGGGTGATTTACTGTAATCCCCTACCTATAATATAAAGGATGATTTACTGTAATCCCCTCCCTATAATATAAAGGGTGACTTACTGTAATCCCCTCCCTATAATATAAAGGATGACTTACTGTAATCCCCTCCCTATAATATAAAGGATGACTTACTGTAATCCCCTCCCTATAATATAAAGGATGATTTACTGTAATCCCCTCCCTATAATATAAAGGGTGATTTACTGTAATCCCCTACCTACAATATAAAGGGTGATTTACTGTAATCCCCTACCTATAATATAAAGGATGATTTACTGTAATCCCCTCCCTATAATATAAAGGGTGACTTACTGTAATCCCCTCCCTATAATATAAAGGATGACTTACTGTAATCCCCTCCCTATAATATAAAGGATGATTTACTGTAATCCCCTCCCTATAATATAAAGGGTGACTTACTGTAATCCCCTCCCTATAATATAAAGGATGACTTACTGTAATCCCCTCCCTATAATATAAAGGATGACTTACTGTAATCCCCTCCCTATAATATAAAGGATGATTTACTGTAATCCCCTCCCTATAATATAAAGGGTGATTTACTGTAATCCCCTACCTACAATATAAAGGGTGATTTACTGTAATCCCCTACCTATAATATAAAGGATGATTTACTGTAATCCCCTCCCTATAATATAAAGGGTGACTTACTGTAATCCCCTCCCTATAATATAAAGGATGACTTACTGTAATCCCCTCCCTATAATATAAAGGATGATTTACTGTAATCCCCTCCCTATAATATAAAGGGTGATTTACTGTAATCCCCTACCTACAATATAAAGGGTGACTTACTGTAATCCCCTCCCTATAATATAAAGGGTGATTTACTGTAATCCCCTCCCTATAATATAAAGGGTGACTTACTGTAATCCCCTCCCAATAATATAAAGGGTGATTTACTGTAATCCCCTCCCTATAATATAAAGGGTGACTTACTGTAATCCCCTCCCTATAATATAAAGGATGATTTACTGTAATCCCCTCCCTATAATATAAAGGATGATTTACTGTAATCCCCTCCCTATAATATAAAGGGTGATTTACTGTAATCCCCTACCTACAATATAAAGGGTGACTTACTGTAATCCCCTCCCTATAATATAAAGGATGATTTACTGTAATCCCCTCCCTATAATATAAAGGGTGACTTACTGTAATCCCCTCCCTATAATATAAAGGATGACTTACTGTAATCCCCTCCCTATAATATAAAGGGTGATTTACTGTAATCCCCTACCTACAATATAAAGGGTGACTTACTGTAATCCCCTCCCTATAATATAAAGGATGATTTACTGTAATCCCCTCCCTATAATATAAAGGGTGACTTACTGTAATCCCCTCCCTATAATATAAAGGATGATTTACTGTAATCCCCTACATATAATATAAAGGGTGATTTACTGTAATCCCCTACTTATAATATAAAGGGTGACTTCCTTTATATTATAGGTAGGAGATTACAGTAAATCACCCTTTATATTATAAGTAGGGGATTACAGTAAATCACCCTTTATATTATATGTAGGGGATTACAGTAAATCATCCTTTATATTATAGGGAGGGGATTACAGTAAATCACCCTTTATATTATTGGGAGGGGATTACAGTAAATCACCCTTTATATTATAGGGAGGGGATTACAGTAAGTCACCCTTTATATTATAGGGAGGGGATTACAGTAAATCATCCTTTATATTATAGGTAGGGGATTACAGTAAATCACCCTTTATATTGTAGGTAGGGGATTACAGTAAATCACCCTTTATATTATAGGGAGGGGATTACAGTAAATCATCCTTTATATTATAGGGAGGGGATTACAGTAAGTCATCCTTTATATTGTAGGGAGGGGATTACAGTAAGTCACCCTTTATATTATAGGGAGGGGATTACAGTAAATCACCCTTTATATTATAGGGAGGGGATTACAGTAAATCACCCTTTATATTATAGGGAGGGGATTACAGTAAGTCACCCTTTATATTATAGGGAGGGGATTACAGTAAGTCATCCTTTATATTATAGGGAGGGGATTACAGTAAATCACCCTTTATATTATAGGTAGGAGATTACAGTAAGTCACCCTTTATATTATAGGTAGGAGATTACAGTAAGTCACCCTTTATATTATAAGTAGGGGATTACAGTAAATCACCCTTTATATTATATGTAGGGGATTACAGTAAATCATCCTTTATATTATAGGGAGGGGATTACAGTAAATCACCCTTTATATTATAGGTAGGGGATTACAGTAAGTCACCCTTTATATTATAGGGAGGGGATTACAGTAAGTCACCCTTTATATTATAGGGAGGGGATTACAGTAAGTCACCCTTTATATTATAGGGAGGGGATTACAGTAAATCACCCTTTATATTATAGGTAGGGGATTACAGTAAATCACCCTTTATATTATAGGGAGGGGATTACAGTAAATCACCCTTTATATTATAGGGAGGGGATTACAGTAAATCACCCTTTATATTATAGGTAGGGGATTACAGTAAATCACCCTTTATATTATAGGTAGGAGATTACAGTGTGATTTACTGTAATCCCTTACCTACAATATAAAGGATGACTTACTGTAATCCCCTACCTATAATATAAAGGATGACTTACTGTAATCCCCTCCCTATAATATAAAGGGTGACTTACTGTAATCCCCTCCCTATAATATAAAGGATGACTTACTGTAATCCCCTCCCTATAATATAAAGGATGATTTACTGTAATCCCCTCCCTATAATATAAAGGATGACTTACTGTAATCCCCTCCCTATAATATAAAGGGTGACTTACTGTAATCCCCTCCCTATAATATAAAGGGTGACTTACTGTAATCCCCTCCCTATAATATAAAGGATGACTTACTGTAATCTCCTACCTATAATATAAAGGGTGACTTACTGTAATCCCCTCCCTATAATATAAAGGAAGATTTACTGTAATCCCCTACCTATAATATAAAGGATGACTTACTGTAATCCCCTCCCTATAATATAAAGGATGACTTACTGTAATCCCCTACCTATAATATAAAGGGTGATTTACTGTAATCCCCTCCCTATAATATAAAGGATGACTCACTGTAATCCCCTCCCTATAATATAAAGGGTGACTTACTGTAATCCCCTCCCTATAATATAAAGGATGACTCACTGTAATCCCCTCCCTATAATATAAAGGATGACTCACTGTAATCCCCTCCCTACAATATAAAGGATGATTTACTGTAATCCCCTCCCTATAATATAAAGGATGACTTACTGTAATCCCCTCCCTATAATATAAAGGATGACTTACTGTAATCCCCTACCTATAATATAAAGGGTGACTTACTGTAGTCCCCTACCTATAATATAAAGGATGACTTACTGTAATCCCCTCCCTATAATATAAAGGATGACTTACTGTAATCCCCTACCTATAATATAAAGGATGACTTACTGTAATCCCCTACCTATAATATAAAGGATGATTTACTGTAATCCCCTACCTATAATATAAAGGATGATTTACAGTAATCCCCTCCCTATAATATAAAGGGTGACTTACTGTAATCCCCTCCCTATAATATAAAGGATGATTTACTGTAATCCCCTCCCTATAATATAAAGGGTGATTTACTGTAATCCCCTACCTAAAATATAAAGGGTGACTCACTGTAACCCCCTACCTATAATATAAAGGGTGACTTACTTTAATCCCCTCCCTATAATATAAAGGATGACTTGCTGTAATCCCCTCCCTATAATATAAAGGATGACTCACTGTAATCCCCTCCCTATAATATAAAGGATGACTCTCTGTAATCCCCTCCCTATAATATAAAGGGTGACTTACTGTAATCCCCTCCCTATAATATAAAGGATGACTCACTGTAATCCCCTACCTATAATATAAAGGATGATTTACTGTAATCCCCTACCTATAATATAAAGGGTGACTTACTGTAATCCCCTCCCTATAATATAAAGGATGACTCACTGTAATCCCCTCCCTATAATATAAAGGATGACTCACTGTAATCCCCTACCTATAATATAAAGGATGATTTACTGTAATCCCCTCCCTATAATATAAAGGATGACTCACTGTAATACCCTCCCTATAATATAAAGGGTGACTCACTGTAATCCCCTCCCTATAATATAAAGGATGACTCACTGTAATCCCTTACCTACAATATAAAGGATGACTCACTGTAATCCCCTCCCTATAATATAAAGGATGACTCACTGTAATCCCCTCCCTATAATATAAAGGATGACTCTCTGTAATCCCCTCCCTATAATATAAAGGATGACTCACTGTAATACCCTCCCTATAATATAAAGGATGACTCACTGTAATCCCCTACCTATAATATAAAGGGTGACTTACTGTAATCTCCTACCTATAATAAAAAGGGTGATTTACTGTAATCCCTTACCTACAATATAAAGGAAGATTTACTGTAATCCCCTCTCTAATATAAAGGATGATTTACTGTAATCCCCTCCCTATAATATAAAGGGTGACTTACTGTAATCCCCTCCCTATAATATAAAGGATGATTTACAGATCAGTGGTGGTCCTAGCGCTGGAATGAATGAAGTGAAGGTGCATTTAATCAACTACTTGTCCATTCAAACAGGGCTCTGCAGATCCCCATTCTTGGAAGACTGCATGTCCCAGAGGTCGGACCACCATGTTATGGATAGGGAATGGCTTTTAATTTTGACAAAACTCCTTTAAAGGGTTATATTGTCACCCCGAGAAAAGTAATAGCAGGGAAGTGGTAAATGGTCCTGTGGGCTCTCAGGTGACGATAAACAACATTTATCACCTATCCACAAGATGATTACTGGGGGTCCGACTGCTGAGACCCAAAACAATCCTTCTGATAAATAGGGTCTCAAAGGCTCCAGTGCGAACAGAGCACAGGAGAGCATGTGCGACTACCAGTACTATAGATGTGGTGGTCGAACATCCTCACTACCGCTCCATTCACACTGGGGACTTTGAGATCCACGTTCTTAGAATCAATGGAGGGTCCCAGCGATTAATAGGTCTATGTTGTTTATGGACAACTGTTTTAATGGTTTTAACTGCTGCACCCCTTTATGGAGGTGGCCCCCTCTAATATCAGAACGTGCCCTAATAAAGTAGTCAAAAAGTAGAGTAAAAATGGCAGTCACTTGTATATCGGCGAGGACAGTGTGGCTGACGCGGAGTGATAGGAGTCTGTGGTACCTGAGGAGTTTTTCTGCTTAATGCACTGAATGGACGTCCTTTGGGTCTTCGGATGAAGCAGAAGTAACAGCACGGGTTCTAGGATCCGGGCGACATCATTTAGAGAGAGCGCCCGTACCAGCCAGCCTTGAGCAGCGGCTCCGATGGCTCCATCTGCGCAGTTCAGACTGTCCAGAACCACAAAGAGAGACCTGCAGAAAGCAAAGGATGAATAGATCAGATAAAGCAGCGGAGAGTCACAGACATGGGTGTAAGGCAAAATATCTGCATCACCTGTCAAAGGATCTGTTATGGGAAGTCACACGGCTGCCTTGTATCTCCCTGGTCAGGTGCCAGATCACAGAGAAGCGGAACAACGCCTCCAGTCTGATCACCTGCAACGTATGAGACGGGGGTAAAAGATGCGACTGGGATCCAGAATCCATGCGCTTAAAGGGGTATTCCCATCTCCAAGATCCTATCCCAATATGTAGTAGGTGCAATAATAATATTAGCAAATACCTTCAATTAGAAATATAGTATAGTTCTTCTGATTCGCTACATCGCTTACCCCATGTGCAGGGCACTGCAGTAGCTTAGGTATCTATGGTTACGACCACTCATATAGTTACAGTTAGTTAGTTAGCTCTTAGTGGTCATAACCATGAATACCTAAGATACTGCAATGCCCTGCACATGGGGTAAGAGACATAGCGAATCAGAACAACTATACTACATTTCCAACCGGAGGAATTTTCTAATATCATTATTATTAATAAACCTACTACATACTGGGATAGGATCTTGGAGATGAGAATACCCCTTTAAGACCTCATTCACAAGTCCATTTTCTTTTGCATATGAGAAGAAACGGATCACATATGTATGCGTGTGTGTGTATATATATATTATATATATATATATATATATATATATATATATATATATATATATATATATATATATATATATATATATATATATATATACAGTACAAACCAAAAGTTTGGACACACCTTCTCTTTTAAAGATTTTTCTGTATTTCATGACTATGAAAATTGTACATTCACACTGAAGGCATCAAAACTATGAATTAATACATGTGCAACTTCCATTGGGGACACTTTCAAAGTTTGCCCAATTTTTCGGACTGACTGACCTTCATTTCTTAAAGTAATGATGGCCACTCGTTTTTCTTTACTTAGCTGCTTTTTTCTTGCCATAATACAAATTCTAACAGTCTATTCAGTAGGACTATCAGCTGTGTATCCACCAGACTTCTGCACAACACAACTGATGGTCCCAACCCCATTTATAAGGCAAGAAATCCCACTTATTAAACCGGACAGGGCACACCTGTGAAGTGAAAACCATTTCCGGTGACTACCTCTTGAAGCTCATCAAGAGAATGCCAAGAGTGTGCAAAGCAGTCATCAAAGCAAAAGGTGGCTACTTTGAAGAACCTAGAATATAAGACATATTTTCAGTTGTTTCACACTTTTTTGTTAAGTATATAATTCCACATGTGTTAATTCATAGTTTTGATGCCTTCAGTGTGAATGTACAATTTTCATAGTCATGAAAATACAGAAAAAGCTTTAAATGAGAAGGTGTGTCCAAACTTTTGGTCTGTACTGTGTATATATATATATATATATATATATATATATATATATATATATATATGTGTGTGTGCGTGTATATATACACATATATTACTATATACAGGGTGGTCCAAAAGTAGGTGGACAGAAAGTGTAATAAGGTTATGAAGGGGGAGATTTATCAAACACTAAATTGCAGCCGCCTGTCTGGATCATCCTCCAATAAACCATGAATTAGATGTGGACGATCAGCTTTCCACCCAATAGGATTCGCATGATAGAAGCTCGTGAAATTCCCAATTCCAGAGAGGCTCTTCTTCTGGGGACTTTTTTGGACTCTGAACAAATGTTTCAGCGACAAGTTGTTTCTTATCTTCTGTACAGACGGTTTTGGGTCGAGCAGTTTTTGGAGCATTAAGGATTGAGCCAGTGGCATTGAATTGGTCACGAATGCGGTAAATGGTTTGTCTCTTTGGGGCTTGAGTACCAAATGTTTCTACCCAATTTGCTCTAACGGTTTCAGCATTTTGAGATTTCCAATACTCTGTTAAAATCCATTTTCTTAGATCTGTATTTAAATTATTTGCCATTATGTGTTATCTGAATTATCTGAAAACAGATTAGGGGGAGATCTATCTGTGAAAACTAGATCTGTGAAACTGGCTCAGTTGCCCTTAGCAACCAATCAGATTCCACCTTTCATTTTCCAAAGAGTCTGTGAGGAATGAAAAGTGGAATCTGATTGGTTGCTAAGGGCAACTGAGCCAGTTTCACTTTACACCATGTTGGATAAATCTCCCCCTTCATAACCTTATTATACTTTCTGTCCACCTACTTTTGGACCACTATGTATATGTGTGTGTGTGTATATATATTTTTTCTTTTTGCATATATATATATATATATATATATATATATATATATATATATATATATATATATATATATATATATATATATATATATATATATATATATTTTATTTTTTTTACAGCAAACAAAAAAAACAAAAAAAGCCAGTTTGGCTTTGGTTTTTGCTTTTATATAGTTCATTTTTCATACTGAAAAACCTTTTAGGCCAGGGCCCCACTATCAGTATTCGGTCAGTATTTTTTCTCAGGAGTGGGAGCCAAAACCAGGAGTGGGTGATAAATGCAGAATTGGTGACTTGTTTCTATTCTACCTTTTCTCTGATTGTTTCTCACCAGGTTTTGGCTCCAACTCCTGAGAAAAAATACTGACCGAATACTGACCAAATACTGATAGTGGGGCCGTGGCCTTAGACTAAGTCTTCAGTATATTAAGGTCGTGCAGATGCCCAATTCATTAGATAGCACAGCATTTTGTCCTACAATGCCCTAAAAACACATATCAGAGGGTTTTTTTTTTTAACAAGGATTCTGAAGCAGATTCTGCTACAAAATTCACTTCAAATGCTCTTTGTCTAAGCTTCCTGATTCCTATTCATTGCAATGGGAAACCGTGCCTATAGTGGATATGGTGTTGCTTTTTTTCATCTTGGGGGGGATGAAAATAATATATTAATTCTTCAGGCGTTTCTGCCTGAAAAGCTCCAAATTTGGTCACTGAATCAGTGAAAGTCACAAATAAAATGTGGAAATTATTAGCATTTTCTTTTTTTCAAAAGGAGTTTTTATGCGGATTATTCACTCTCAAAAATCTAAAGTATGAACATACCCTGAAGGGTTAAAATAAAAGGAGTGTATTGACCTCCAGGTCTGCCGGCCTCACCTTATCATTGTCCAGCAGGGTCTGGCAGATGATCTCCTCGCAGATATTGGCGGAGGGCGCCAGGCAGTGCAGCCGGTAGAAGAGCTCCACGCAGGTGATGTGATGTTCTCTGGTCTCCATGTTCAGCTGGTTCCACAGCACGTGAGCCACTCTCTGGGGTAGAAGAGAGGCCTTACTTTATTATATGTTAAACATTCACTATTTGCATTTTGCTCCAATTTTTTTTCATTGCTATGAAAAGATAAGGCAACTTTGCCAATAGTTTTTGATAAAAAAAAAAAAAAGTCCTACCGTTTTGTGTCCGCAGCTCCTACGCAGACATAAGTGTCTGTTTGTAGTCTGTTGCCAGGTAGACACATAGATCTGCGTAGGAGCAGTAGACCACAAAATAAAAGACTTGAGTTTATTAAAACTATTTCCAAAGTTGCTTCAGCTGGATTTAGAAATATACTTTATTTTTTAATCCAACTTTGACCATAAAAAAAAAAAAATGTCTCCAATCTTTTCTGTCTACAGCTCTTATACAGACCTATGTATCTCCATGGTTACAGACTACAAACAAAACCTTGTGCAGTCAGACCTGCAGTCATATATTACTTTTTTTCTTCTTTCTTGCAGGTAGGCAGAAAGAATGGGGTAACGCAGGTCAGACACAGGGTTTGTTTGTAATTGGTAACTAAGAAGACACATAGATCTGCATGGGAACTGTAGACACAAAACAGAAGGACATTTTTTTTTTTGGGATGAAAGAATGATTAGCTGCAAAATGTTCACTGAACATTAGTAAATCCTGTAATACCATCTTAAGGAGACTTACAGGGTAAAAGTCTGTCTTCTCTGCTATAAGTTTGAGGACTCCGGGAGGGACGGGTGGAACGGTGACCATCTGCAACTTCCCAAACACCGCGCTGTATCCGGCCATTTTTGAGCGCTTCATTCTGTCTTCCATGACCAGCGAGAGGGACTGCGAATGATTCACGACTTCCAAGAGGGTGGAAATGGCCACGTTCTGAATGTAGCAATCCTTCACGCAGCAGCAGACCGTCATCAGGGACTTGAACCATAGCGGGAACCCGGAATCACCAGACCCTGGTAGTACAAAATAAAAAAAATAAAAAAAAGACTTAATATTTAAGACTTAAGTAAAACGTCTAGCACCGAATTCAGATTTATGTTGTTTTCCATTCTGATCACACCCAAAGAGAAAGTGGATAAAAAAATCTGAATGTTGCCTATGAGTTCTCTGCTAGACAGTCATGTGACCTGCACGACTAAACTCCCTTAGTGCACTGTCCTGTAGAATCAGGCAGATTAGTTACTTGGTCACATTGGTGGATACAGGAAGCCATGGTTTAGCTGGGCTACGAGAAAGGGATTTTTCAGTAAGTACCAAAAATCCTCTTTTCTTTAAAGCCCTCCTTTTCGTTTTTTTCCCTTCCCCTTCATCCAAAAGCCATAACTTTTTTTTTTTATGACACAGCCATATGAGGGCATGCTGTCTTTTTTTTTTTTTGCAGGACGGAATTGTGGGTTTGAATGACACCATTCATTTCACCATATAATGTACTGAAGAAAACACAGGAAAAAAATTCCAAGTGAAGTCAAATGGTGAAAAACAAGCAATTCCGCCATTGTATTAAAACAAGATGCAGTAAAAATGACCTGGAATCATGATTCTCCAAGTCAATGTGATTACAGTGAAACCAAACTTGTACAGGGGTTTGAAAAAATTCTTTTTTTTGCTTTTTCTGAGACCTATAACATTTTTTTTTTAATTTAATAGTACATACAACATTTTTTTTATTGCAATTTATGGGGGAAGGTGCGGCTTCTGAAAAACAGCCGTTTTGGTAATTTTTTCTTCATGGCATTTGCCTCATGGGTTAAATATTTTGATAGATTGGGTATGAACGAATGTATATATATTTAATTTATTTTTGCATGTAATAAAGTAAGGGGAGTAAATGGGGTTTAATAAAAAAAATTATGGTTTGGGCTTATATACACATACACACACACACACACACACATATATTTATTTTAAAAAATGTTAGTTATATCTTTTTAAAACATCTTTCACCAATAAAGTGACATGCTTTAATAGTCCCCATAGGGGACTTGAAACTATGATCACTATATACATCAATATTTCAGTATTGCAGTAAATACAGTTAGGTCCATATATATTTGGACAGAGACAACATTTTTCTAGTTTTGGTTCTAGACATTACCACAATGAATTTTAAACAAAACAATTCAGATGCAGTTGAAGTTCAGACTTTCAGCTTTCATTTGAGGGTATCCACATTAAAATTGGATGAAGGGTTTAGGAGTTTCAGCTCCTTAACATGTGCCACCCTGTTTTTAAAGGGACCAAAAGTAATTGGATCATTGACTTCAATCCCTTCGTTATGTCATTCTCAATTAAGCAGATAAAAGATCTGGAGTTGATTTGAGGTGTGGTGCTTGCATTTGGAAGGTTTTGCTGTGAAGTAAACATGCGGTCAAAGGAGCTCTCCATGCTGGTGAAACAAGCCATCCTTAAGCTGCAAAAACAGAAAAAAAACATCCGAGAATTGGCTACAATATTAAGAGTGGCAAAATCTACAGTTTGGTACATCCTGAGAAAGAAAGAAAGCACTGGTGAACTCATCAATGCAAAAAGACCTGGGCGCCCACGGAAGACAACAGTGGTGGATGATCGCAGAATAATCTCCACGGTGAAGAGAAACCCCTTCACAACAGCCAACCAAGTGAACAACACTCTCCAGGAGGTAGGCGTATCAATATCCAAATCTACCATAAAGAGAAGACTGCATGAAAGTAAATACAGAGGGTTCACTGCAACCCAGGAGTTTATTAAAGCAAAGAAGTGGAATATTCTTGAATGGCCAAGTCAGTCACCTGATCTCACCCAATTGAGCATGCATTTCACTTGTTAAAGACTAAACTTCAGACAGAAAGGCCCACAAACAAACAGCAACTGAAAACCACCACAGTGAAGGCCTGGCAGAGCATCAAAAAGGAGGAAACACAGCGTCTGGTGATGTCCATGAGTTCAAGAGGAGGAGAGCCAGGCGGAGGTGACCGAGCGGACCGGGAGGACCAGTAGGAGGCGACCGGAGGGACGAGCGCAAGAGAGCGCTGTGGCAGCGTGCAGTGCCGGCCAGCGGAGGGTGCCAGGTGGTGGTGACCAGGAGGTGATCAGGAGGACCGGTAAGAGGCGACCGGAGGGACAAGCGCGCTGTGATAGCGTGCAGCGTCCCTAGAGGAGGTGAGTGAGGGGCAGGAGGCCGCGATAAGCGGCCCTACTGAACCCAAGTGTGTACTGTACTGTATTGTATTTGTATCTGTATTGTAATTGTATTGTATTCCCTAGTCCATATTTAATTGATTACCCCCCCGTCCATATTTAATTGATCACCCCCGTCCATATTTAAATTGATTCCCCTGAACACCCCCGTCCATATTTAACTGATCCCTCTGACCACATTAAATTGACCCCCCCGTCCTCATTTAATTGATCCCCGACCACCCCCCGTCCATATTATAGTGATCCCCCTGACCACATTTAAATGATTGACCCCCCCAGCCCATAATTGATTGATCCCCCTTGTCCTATTTAATAGATTCCCCTTGTCCACTTTTACTCATCCCCAGTCCCTATCTATTTGCCTTATCCCCCACCATATTTAATTAACCCCTGTCCATAATTAATTGATTGATTCCCCAGACCACAATTAATTATTTCCCCAGTCCATATTTATTAATATTATTGATACTTATTGATCCCCAGTCCTTAGTTAATTGACCCACCGTCCATACCTATTTATTTGCTTTACCCCCCATCCTATTTAATTAAACCCCCTGTCCATAATTAATTGATTGATTCCCTAGTCCACAATTAATTATTTCCCCAGTCCATACTTATTGATCCCAGTCCATAGTTAATTGACACACCATCCATACTTAATTAATCCACCTGACCCACTCAGCTGATCCCCCGTCCATACTTAATTGATACTTAATTGATCCCCCGTCCATACTTAACTGATCCCGCGCCGATATCTAATCGATACACTTGCACATCCCTAATTGATCCCCGTCCATACACCTATATATAAATAATTGTGTTTTGTACTTGTACATATATACTGACTGTATCCCCATATTTAGAATGACGTCCATGTTGGCCGGAGCCGTGCAGTGTACATCTTGCGCAATGTATGCATTCCCTGAGCTACCGCTCAGGGATCCATACTGCTGCGAGAGATGTGAGCATATCGTGCACTTGGAAGCCCAAATCCTGGATCTAAGTGCTCAGATAGCGGTACTGAGGAGCATCGACAACATGGAACGGAGTTTGCTGCTCACCGAGCAGACACTCAATGGGTCAACACTGGGGGTGCAGCTTAGTGGGGAAGCGCAGGCTGAACAGGCAGGGAGCTGGGTAACAGTTAGAAGGGATAGAGGGAAGAAGTATAGGAAGGTTGGTTCAGAACCGGCATTATTGGAGCACGACAGATCCTCTGACCGCCGGGGGAGTGTATGCTCCAGTAATGAGGGGGAGGGGGGAAGTGTAGGGCAGGCTAGACAGGTCCTGGTAGTGCGTGACTCTATTATTAGGGGGACAGACAGGGCAATCTGTCACAAAGACCGGGATCGCCGAACGGTGTGCTGCCTCCCTGGCGCTCGAGTCCGGCACATCGCGGATCGGGTTGACAGGTTACTGGGTGGGGCTAGCGAAGACCCAGCGGTCATGGTCCACATTGGCACCAATGACAAAGTGAGTGGTAGATGGAGGGTCCTTAAAAATGATTTCAGGGATCTAGGTAGGAAGCTTAGGGCAAGGACCTCCAAGGTAGTTTTCTCAGAAATACTACCAATCCCGCGAGCCACACAGGAGCGCCAACGGGAGGTTAGGGAGGTGAATAAGTGGCTAAAGAGTTGGTGCAAGGCAGAAGGGTTTGGGTTCATGGAGAACTGGGCCGACTTCGCTGTCGGCTACAGGCTCTACCGTAGGGACGGGCTGCACCTCAATGGGGAGGGTGCAGCGGTGCTGGGGAAGAAGATGGCTAATAGGTTGGAGGAGTTTTTAAACTAGAGACGGGGGGGGGGAAACCAAGGAAATAGGTGGGATGTGAGGCAAGCAAGGGGGAAGGGGAGAAGTGAATATAATGAGGGTGGAGAGGGGGGTGGGGATAGTACAGTTAGATTGTTAGAGAAGAATAGGATGCTAAATAACCCCAAAGTTTTATCTTGCATGCTGACCAACGCAAGAAGCCTGACCAATAAGGCGGATGAGCTGCGGGCGCTTATATCGGAGGAGAGGTATGACATCGTAGGTATAACAGAGACTTGGCTAGACGATAGCTACGACTGGGCGGTAAATTTAACAGATTATAGTTTATTTAGAAGGGACCGGAAACAGGGGAAAGGCGGAGGAGTCTGCTTATATGTAAAGTCATGTCTAAAGCCCAGACTAAGGGAAGATATAGGAGAGGGAGAAGAGGGGGTCGAGTCCATGTGGGTAGAGATAGAGGGGGCAAAAAATAATAATAAAATATTACTGGGGGTCTGCTATAAGCCACCCAATATAACAGAGGAGAATGAGAAACTGCTATTAGGACAAATAGACAAAGTAGTAAAACATAATGAGGTGATTGTAATGGGGGACTTCAACTACCCGGATATTGACTGGGAAACAGAAACCTGTAGATCGCAGAAAGGAAAAAGGTTCTTGACAAATATCAAGGATAATTATCTCTCCCAACTAGTGCAGGAACCAACGAGAGGGAAGGCCGTGTTGGACTTAATATTGACTAATAAGCCTGATAGAATAACTGAGGTACAGATAGGGGGGCACCTCGGTAATAGCGACCATAATATTATCGACTTCAAAATGCCCTTCAGTAGGGTTATCAATAAGGGAACAACTAAAACATTAAACTTTAGGAGGGCGAAGTTTGATCAGCTGAAAGAAAACCTTCAACTTATAGACTGGGACAAAGTTCTTAATCAAGGAAATACGAATAGTAAATGGGAAACCTTCAAAAGAATTCTGAATACTCAGTGCGAGAGGTATATACCGTATGGGAATAAAAGGGCCAGAAATAAGAGGAAACCAATATGGTTGAATAAGAACATAAAAGGGGCGTTAAATAGCAAAAAAGAGGCATTCAAGAGATTAAAACAGGAGAACAGTAAGGAGGCACTAATGTGTTACAAGGAAAAAACGAGAACCTGTAAAAAACAAATAAAAATAGCGAAGGAGGAAACAGAGAGACGTATTGCTAGGGAAAGTAGATCAAATCCCAAACTGTTCTTTACGTATATAAATAGTAAAAGGATTAAATCGGATAATATTGGACCGATAAAAAGTGAGGAAGGCAAAATCATAGAGAAAGATGAGGATAAAGCTAATCTATTAAATACATTTTTTTCGTCAACTTTCACAAAGGAAAAAGAACTAACAGGCGAAATGAGAAGTGACAAACTTAAACCTCCACTAAGTATGACAAATCTAACCCAAGCTGGGGTACAGAAACGCCTCAGTAACATTAAAATAAACAAATCACCAGGACCTGATGGCATACACCCACGGGTACTAAGGGAACTAAGTAATGTGATAGACAGACCGTTATATCTTATATTTAAGGACTCTGTTGAGACTGGGTCTGTACCACTTGATTGGCGACAGGCGAATGTAGTGCCAATATTCAAAAAGGGAGCGAAAAGTGACGCCGGAAACTATCGGCCGGTGAGTCTGACGTCCGTTGTGGGCAAAATTTTTGAAGGCTTTATTAATGAGGCAATCATGGAGCATCTTGATGCTAATAATCTATTAACCCCGAACCAACATGGATTCATGAGGAATCGCTCCTGCCAAACAAACCTGATTGACTTCTACGAGGAGGTTAGCTCTCGAGTAGATCAGGGGGAACCAGTGGATGTCGTGTATCTCGACTTCTCAAAAGCATTCGATAGCGTGCCACATAATAGGTTGGTATACAAAATGAGAATGATGGGGCTGGGGGAAAATGTCTGCAAGTGGGTAGCTAACTGGCTAAAGGATAGAAGGCAGAGGGTGGTTATAAATGGAATATACTCAGATTGGGTAAGCGTCACTAGTGGGGTACCACAGGGGTCTGTACTAGGCCCAATGTTATTTAATATCTTTATTAACGACATAGTCAACGGGATAAATAGTAAAATATCAATATTTGCAGATGACACAAAGTTATGTAAAACAATTAATACAAAAGAGGACAGTGCAGACCTCCAGAGGGATTTGGATAAGCTGGGTAGGTGGAGCATTAAATGGCAAATGAGGTTTAACGAGGAGAAATGTAAGGTCATACATATGGGAAGGAAAAATGGAAGTCACCAGTACTCACTGAATGGGAAATCATTGGGGAATTCAGAGATGGAGAAGGACTTGGGCATCTTGATTGATAGCAAACTAAATTGGAGTGCCCAAAGTCAGGCCGCTGCTGTAAGGGCAAACAGGGTAATGGGATGTATCAGAAGAGGTATAGCTGCAAAGGATGAGAACATTGTTCTTCCACTGTACAAAGCACTGGTCAGACCACACTTGGAATACTGTGCTCAGTTATGGGCCCCAATATATAGAAAGGATATAAATGAGCTTGAAAGGTACAAAGGAGGGCAACAAAATTAATAAGGGGAATGGAGGGACTGCAATACCCAGAGAGGTTGGCAAAACTAGGACTATTCAGCCTGGAAAAGAGAAGGTTGAGGGGGGACATAATAAATGTGTACAAATATGTTAGGGGACAGTATAGAGACCTTGCCCGGGATTTGTTCAAAAGGAGGGATATTAGGGTAACAAGAGGGCATTCACTAAGACTGGAAGAGAAAAGGTTTCAGCACCAGCATAGGAAGGGGTTCTTTACGGTAAGAGCAGTGAGAATATGGAATTCACTGAGTGAGGAGACGGTAATGTCGGATTCACTAAACCAGTTCAAGCGGGGACTGGATGCATTTCTAGATACCAGGCAGATTTCAGCATATACTTAAAAATAAAATAAAATAGTAGGTTGATACAGGGATTTATTCTGACTGCTGGTTTCAGAGTCGGGAGGGAATTTTTCCTCAGGTGAAGATTGGCTAAATCATTTGGGGTTTTTGCCCTCCTCTGGATCAACTTTAGCAATTACAGAACTAACAGGTCGAACTTGATGGACGCAAGTCTTTATTCGGCTTTACTAACTATACTATATCACTATAAGACTTCAGGCAGTCATTGCCAACAAAGGGTTTTCAACCAAGTACTAGAAATGAACATTTTATTTACAATTATTTAATCTGTCCAATTACTTTTGGTCCCTTTAAAAACAGGGTGGCACATGTTAAGGAGCTGAAACTCCTAAACCCTTCATCCAATTTTAATGTGGATACCCTCAAATGAAAGCTGAAAGTCTGAACTTCAACTGCATCTGAATTGTTTTGTTTAAAATTCATTGTGGTAATGTCTAGAACCAAAATTAGAAAAATGTTGTCTCTGTCCAAATATATATGGACCTAACTGTAGATAAGATAATGGTCTTCTATGAAGCCTTTGGCTGGGATTCAAAAGAGCATCAAGATGGCAGCAATGGCAGCCGATCGGCATCCCAGCCGTCAGGATATCCAATGGGAACCTGTAGCCGCTTTGCTGGGTGGACGCTCCTCTGAAATGCCGCTGTCAGGTTTAAGAAGCAGAGATCTCTGCTGTTAGAGACAGGTGCCGGCTGTAGGACACCACTGGCACCTGCACCACAAAGGAATAGTAGGAGGGGGAAGGTGTTACAAATGGCATGTGACAGTGAATTCTGACTCGTGTCCTCTTACCGGGCACTTTGACCAGGGATGAGTATATCTGTTCCATCTCTTCTTCTGACAGGTAGACCGGGAAGGTGGCACAATCCAGCAGGAAGTGACAGGCGGCAGCGAAGGCCTCCCTGCAGTCTTCAGACATCTGGCCCATGTTCTGGATGTAGCGGTCAATGTCCCACTCCTCATCTAACCCTTTACTACCTCTCTTACTGGGGTTGCGGGATGGAGAAAGCTCCACCTTATCGCTCTTCAGTTTCGATACCGGAGGCCGCGGAGTAAAGAAATCCGTCAGCATCTGCTTGAACTGCGGCACGGTGATCTGCTTGGGTTCCCAGTGCCCCTTCCTCTTTACGGGCTCCTCTTTATTGTGGGAGCTGATCCCTTTGCTCAATTGTAAGCCGAACAGATGTCTGCTGGCAAAATTGGCCGTCAGATCCTGTATGCAGTGTAGGGTCTTCTGGACGCTGCCTCCCTTCTTCCAGACGTCATCCTTTTCTGGGCACACTTTGGGAAGACGGAGGTATCCGGAAAGCTCCGGGGAAGAGGCGCTCAGGCCAATTCCGCTGTCTTCGGATTTTAATGGAGGGAATATTGGATCTTCTCCCACCTCCACCTCGGTTTCACCGTTGCTTTTTAGTTTCAGTGACTCTTTGGATGGACTCTAATAAAAAAAAAAGGGAATATAAATGCACAAAGAAATGAAATGATACGACTGATAGCAGATTTTGCACCTTCCTCCATTCTTCCTACACGTCACATGACGCTGATCGGCTGCAGTGGTGGCCCATTGTAATAAGTAATAGTGACTTCATTAGAACAGATTACTTACACTGTCCGGGCTCACGGAGTCCACGTCCAGGTACGCCGGAGGCATCTGCACCTTACTGAGGACCTTGAAACACGTCTTCAGCGCCAGGGTCAGTTCCGGCAGGCTGAGGGCGTCCATGTTCTCAGACAGAGACTGAGCCATGTAGCTGAGCATCTGAGGTAGGTACTGAGTCTGGACTTCAGAGTAGAGTTCCTGATCATTAAGTATGAAAACTCATCACCGTACAGTAATATAACAACATTTAATAAGAGCGGGTTTTGAAAATAATATCCAGTATATCCATGTATAATGATATATAATTTACCCACAAGACTTGACATAAACTTTAAAGGGGAACTGTCAATTGCCATAAATATATATATTTTTTTACCTGGTGTAAATGCCGCCGTTCTCCTGAATCTAATGATGTTTTTCTTTTGTTCCTGCTCCTTTCCGTTCCTGAGATATGGCCCCTTTTTCCCTGTATGTAAACCAATTAAAGTGGGCGTAGTCCTCAACTCTTCTCTGTGGGCGTGTTAATGATGACCACGCCCACAGTGCTAGACAGACCACATTCATGTACAGGGAAAAAGAGGCTATATCTCAGGAACGGAGAGGCGCAGGAACAAAAGAGAAACTACGCCGGATTCAGGAGAACAGCAGCATTTACACCAGGTAAAAAAATGAGATATTATCTCCAAGTGACAGGCCCCCTTTAAGATGTCTGAAAAATCTTACCAGAGGAATGACATCAAGAAGGAAGACCAGGAGAGTGCAGATTTCAGACACACAGGGAGCTCGTCCCACGTACTTAGGATCACTGGTATTCCCAATGTTTCTGTGATGAAAGAGTTAAGAAATGTCTAGTACAATTTAAAGCATCCTCCATTTTATACAAAGATCTTCGTTTCAACAGCGGTCTAGGCCAATAATGACTTTGGTATGGGTGGAACTACAGACACATACCTGAAGCTGTGCTCAAAGCACACAGTCATGTAGTCCCACAGGAAGTCCGAGCTGAGAGAGGTGATCAGCAGGTTGACTGTTTTCACGATTTCTGAGGCAGTTTTATTTTCTTTAATTGCACTGGAAAAACAGAACACGTCGTGGGACATGTATCAAAAATAGTGCATAGGAAAATGGAGCAGTTGCATCTGCCATTTTTTCTCTGATTAAATGTGATGACATGTAATATAGACGCACTGGCAGTAATTCACTGCTCATAATGTTAAAAAATAGTTTCCACAAACTTAATTAAATCCCTAATGTTCAACCATTTTCTTGATGGCGGGCAGAGCAAATCAGGAGGAGGTGACATGACGGGGAAAAAAAATACTTTTGCCATCCTGATTAATTTTTTTAGCCTCTTTTGGAGTTCACCGTACGGGATAAATAGGTTTCGATTTTATTCTTTCAGACAATTATGTACGCAGCGATACTAAATATGCACAGTGACTAATGTCACCACAGAGGACTGCTGTCTTTTAGAGGTGCCGATGGTTGCCTCGATAACATGCAAAATTTAAAAAAAAAACACAAGTGTTAAATATTACTTTTTATAGTATTATATACACTCAAAATTATGGGAAAAAAAAAAGGATCTATAAATATTACATCGCAAAATGACTCAAAAAAACAAACCGTTTTTAAAACTTTATTTTAAAACTACACTACCGTTCAAAAGTTTGGGGTCACCCAGACAATTTTGTGTTTTCCATGAAAACTCATACTTTTATTTATCAAATGAGTTGCAAAATGAATAGAAAATATAGTCCAGACATTGAGAAGGTTAGAAATAATGATTTTTATTAGAAAGAATAATTTTCTCCTTCAAACTTTGCTTAGGTCACAGAATGCTCCTTTGAAGCAATTCCAGCATTGCAGACCTTTGGCTTCTAGCTGTTAATTTGCTGAGGTAATCTTGAGGAATTTCCCCCCATGCTTCCTGAAGCCCCTCCACAAGTTGGATTGGCTTGATGAGCACTTTTGGCGTACCATACGGTCAAGCTGCTGCCACAACAGCTCAATGGGGTTGAGATCTGGTGACTGCGCTGGCCACTCCATTACAGATAGAATACCAGCTGCCTGCTTCTTCCCTAAATAGTTCATGTATAATTTGGAGGTGTGCTTTGGGTCATTGTCCTGTTGTAGGATAAAATTGGCTCCAATCAAGCGCTGTCCACAGTGTATGGCATGGCGTTGCAAAATGGAGTGATAGCCTTCCTTATTCAAAATCCCATTTACCTTGTACAAATCTCCCACTTTACCAGCACCAAAGCAACCCCAGACCATCACATTACCTCCACCATGCTTGACAGATGGCGTCAGGCACTCTTCCAGCATCTTTTCAGTTGTTCTGCGTCTCACAAATGTTCTTCTGTGTGATCCAAACACCTCAAACTTTGATTCGTCTGTCCATAAAACTTTTTTCCAATCTTCCTCTGTCCAATGTCTGTGTTCTTTTGCCCATATTAATCTTTTCCTTTTATTAGCCAGTCTCAGATATGGCCTTTTCTTTGCCACTTTGCCCTGAAGGCCAGCATCCCGGAGTCACCTCTTCACTGTAGACGTTGACACTGGCGTTTTGCATGTACTATTTAATGAAGCTGCCAGTTGAGGAGCTGTGAGGAGTCGATTTCTCAAACTAGAGACTCTAATGTACTTGTCTTGTTGCTCAGTTGTGCAGCGGGGCCTCCCACTTCTCTTTCTACTCTGGTTAGAGCCTGTTTGTGCTCTCCTCTGAAGGGAGTAGTACACACCGTCGTAGGAAATCTTCAGTTTCTTGGCAACTTCTCGCATGTTATAGCCTTCATTTCTAAGAACAAGAATAGACTGTTGAGTTTCACATGAAAGTTCTCTTTTTCTGGCCATTTTGAGAGTTTCATAGAACAAACAAATGTAATGCTCCAGATTCTCAACTAGCTCAAAGGAAGGTCAATTTTATAGCTTCTCAAAATCAGCCAAACCGTTTTCAGCTGGGCTAACATACTTGTGCAAGGGTTTTCTAGGGTTTTCTAAACATCCATTAGCCTTCTTACACAGTTAGCAAGCACAATGTACTATTAAAACACTGGAGTGGTGGTTGTTGGAAATGGGCCTCTATACACCTATGGAGATATTGCAATAAAAACAAGACGTTTGCAGCTAGAATAGTCATTTACCACATTAACAATGTATAGAGTGTATTTCTCATTCATTTAATGTTAGCTTCATTGAAAAAAAATGAGATTTTCTTTAAAAAAAAATTAAATTTCTAAATGACCCCAAACTTTTGAACGGTAGTGTATATGCAACAAAAAAAAGTTTAATTATTCCAGGTGCCTGCTCCAGTCTTGGTTGGTTTAAATGGGTATTCCCATCTCTAAGATACTATCCCATTACGTAGTGGGTGTTATAATAATAAAATTAGCAAATACATCCAATTAGAAAATTAGTATAGTTCTTCTGATTCGCAATGTCGATTACCCCATGTGCAGGGCATCGCAGTAGCTTAGGTAGCCATGGTTACGACCACTAACAACTAACTGTCACTACATGAGTGGTTGTAACCATGGCTACCTAAGCTACTGCAAAGCCCTGCACATGGGGTAATCGACGTAGCGAATCAGAAGAACTATACTACATTTCTAATTGGAGGTATGCAGTAATATTATTATTATTACACCAACTACATATTAAGATACGATCTTGGAGATGGGAATACCCATTTTTCAGGTATTTGCTCCCGTCTTGGTTGGTTTAATTATTCCAGGTACTTGATAAGTTATATATTTAGAAGCTTATTTCTGAATATTGTTTTAGTTAATTTTGGAGATAATCCAAGAACGATGAGGATCTGGATATATAAAGTAGCATATCAGCAGCCGTGTGTCACACAGAGCATCATTTTGTCAATTCTCTGGGTGGCCATGAATACCTTATGAGCTGGCTACCAGTCTGGGCATAGCTCAGCTTTATGTCTGTCCCCAGGGCATCTCTGCAGTAGGCGTAGAAAGCTCGGATCACTTCCAGGAACAAATCTCCCACCAGTGGAGGACCTGAGGGGATACAACATATTGCCTCATCATACACAATGCACCACCAATCCTGAGAATGAAGGGGCCGCAGGGCGAGTATAGCTATGCAGCGCCCACCAATCACCTGATTGAAGAAAGTGGTACAGTGCCGTATAGTGTGCAGTGGCCGCGAATGGCACTACAAGTGCAGTACCACTCATGGCCACTATAAGTAGTATGGCGCTGTTCCATATCAATTCATTCAATCATCTGATCGAGGGGGGTACCGGCAGTCGGACCACCACCTATTTCACCGCCACTCACATTACCTATCTCTGGCTTGTCCAGAAGACTGATGAGGATCCGGAAAGGCTTCAGATAGACCTGCAGGCCTTGTTCTGTGTCTGAATACAGCAGATTCTGGTGTAAAATCTGCATTAGGGCCTGAAGAAAGACAAAAAGAGACATTAATATTATACTGCATGTTAGGGCAGAGCCGTCTCCTCCCGTATAGGACACTACAAGATCTGTCCTGATTATTACTATTATATTTCATGAATACAACTGTCATTAATATTATATTGCACAGCAGCATAGAAGATAATCACTCTGTATAAAGAATATTGAAAGCGATATCATATGGTAGCGCTGTTCTATATTTCTCCACCAGGGGGAGCACTAAACCCCTTCAATAAAACAAGCGGAATGTGGATTATAAAATGTTGGAATTTTGTGGTTTTCTGAACTCCTGGGGTGTCAGGAAGAACCAAAATGATTTTAATTGGTTATTAATTTTTATCTAAAAATTTAAAGGGGTTTTCTCATCATCTTGTGTGGAAAAAAGTTGCGGTAATTTGCAGGTGAACCTGCAACCGTTCATTTTTGCTGCAGCTCCCCCACAGGAGAAGTAAGGAATTACATAGTTCCTATTGAAATGAATGTAGTAATTGATGCATTGCACCCTTAGGAATAAAAGATCCCAACGCAGTTATTTTCTACCGTTTGGTTCCTGGCCGGGTGGTGGGTGGGGTCTCCTCTAATACTCAGAGTTCTCGTCCGTAAAAGAGGCTAATACAATGAGGGTACTCTCACAATCGGTGTAGGCAAAGACATGGGCTGTGTCGCTCGTACCTTGACTAATAAATCTTTGGAGTATTTTGCAAAAAAGCAGGAGCCGTATTCTTCTTCCCCCGATTTGGCTTTCAGCTCTGGAGCCACAATGCTGCCTTTTATATCAGACCCTGAAAGGAAGAAAAAAAGAAAAAGTTTAAAAGGGGTATTCCCATCTCCAAGATCCTATCCCAATATGTAGTAGGTATAATAAAAACAATATTAGCAAATAACTCCAATTAGAAATGTAGTATAGTTCTTCTGATAAGCTATATTGCTTACCCCATTTGCAGGGCATTGCAGTAGCTTAGGTATCCATGGTTACAAGCACTCATATAGTGACAGGTAACAGTTAATGGTTGTAACCGTGGATACCCAAGCAACTGCACATGGGGTAAGTGACATAGCTAATCAAAAGAACTATACTACATTTCTAATTGGAAGTATTTGCTAATATTATTATCATTACACCTACTACATACTGGGATAGGATATTGGAGATGGGATGGGACAAGGTTTTGTTCACAACAGAAGTGCAGGTAAGTTATGGAGTCACCCGCTCTTCAATCTTTGAAAGCAGTCATCTACTGACCACTTGGAAACGGCGCCCCTCTTGTTCATTGGCTGAATCTGGTAATGCAGCACTTCGGTAAATGGGGCTTCACTGAAAAACTGGCACAGTCCATGAACAAAATTGGCGCTGTTGACAATCCCTTCGAGCCCCTAATTAGTGATCTGAGAAGCTTCCCAATATTTTTATATTTCTAGGCTGAGAAGACGTGCCGGATTACAAGATGTTCTGGAATATCAGGTACTGTCAGTTAAAAAAGCAACAATATTTTCATACTTGACTATTAAGCCCGGTCTACGGTTGTGTACAGCGGATGTCGGGAAGGGGTTAAGAGGGTAGGGGACAATAAAGTTCCAAAGTTCAAAAGTTAATTAGAAGGGTTAACCAGACTGCTGCGCTCTATACTATTATGCTGCCCCTGCTGCTCAAAATATGCTTTACTCCCCCTCCCCAGGTCCATCGCTCAGTCTCCGTCATCACTGCTCTCAGTCTATGTAATTGTCTGATTTTCCGAGTCGCTGAGCTCCCTGATTGGCTGCAGCGCTGTGGATATGGCATCTGCGCTGCAGACAATTACACACAACGGGAGCAGCGGTGGAGATTCAGGTAAGTAAAGCACAATTTTTTTTTTATTTTTTCCTGAAATTTGGAAAACCCCTTTAAGATAAGATATACATTACAGCTACAGTGCAACATCTAATTCCTAGATTGGTAAAACATGGCTGCTTTCGTCCAGCGCCACACCTATGTACAGGCCGTGTGTGGTACTGCAGCTCGCCCAGTGCTACCACCTATGTGCTGATTTTTGGCAACAGGGTATTTAATAGGGTACGGCGCAGGAAGAGATCATACAGCAGCCAATAGGATCAGAATACAAAGTCATCAGGACAAGAGGATAATGGTGAATATCCAACATAAACCCCAATAATCAGTGACGGACGCCCGCAGCGGCCAAACTGGGAACAGTGAAACAAGAAGCAGCGACTACAGTAAGTCAGGCGGCCGTGCGTCCTCCGCCTCATGTTTCGCTCACGCTTCTCCTTTCTGTATTATTTTGGGGATCTTGGTTTCAGTACATCGGAGCCGAGCAGATGTTGTAACCTACCGAGTAGCCAGGCGTATAAGCGTCTGTTCAGTGACATGTCTCGTCTCAGCACCGTCTGGATGGCGCAGGAGAGGATGTGAACGACATCTGTCCGATGCAGCGACATGGGGCAATACCCAGAATCCTGCACAGAGAAAAGCCTCACAGTAACCACAGAGTACCCAAAATGATTATTTTTTCACAGACTTTAGTTATTCTTGTATACCCCAGAGCTGCACTCACTATTCTGCTGGTGCAGTCACTGTGTACATACATTACATTTCTGATCCTGAGTTACATCCTGTATTATACTCCAGAGCTGCACTCACTATTCTGCTGGTGCAGTCACTGTGTACATACATTACATTACTGACCCTGTACTGATCCTGAGTTACATCCTGTATTATACTCCAGAGCTGCACTCACTATTCTGCTGGTGCAGTCACTGTGTACATACATTACATTTCTGATCCTGAGTTACATCCTGTATTATACTCCAGAGCTGCACTCACTATTCTGCTGGTGCAGTCACTGTGTACATACATTACATTACTGACCCTGTACTGATCCTGAGTTACATCCTGTATTATACTCCAGAGCTGCACTCACTATTCTGCTGGTGCAGTCACTGTGTACATACATTACATTACATTACTGATCCTGTACTGATCCGGAGTTACATCCTGTATTATACTCCAGAGCTGCACTCACTATTCTGCTGGTGCAGTCACTGTGTACATACATTACCTTACTGATCCTGAGTTACATCCTGTATTATACTCCAGAGCTGCGCTCACTATTCTGTTGGTGCAGTCACTGTGTACATAAAGGACATTACTGATCCTGAGTTACATCCTGTATTATACTCCAGAGCTGCACTCACTATTATGCTGGTAGAGTCACTGTGTACATACATTACTGATCCTGAGTTACATCCTGTATTATACTCCAGAGCTGCGCTCACTATTCTGCTGGTGGAGTCACTGTGTACATACATTACATTACTGATCCTGTACTGATCCTGAGTTACATCCTGTATTAGGGTATGTGCACACGATGCAGAAATGCTCAGGATTTTTTCCTGAGCGTTTCTGCATCTCTCTGGCAGGAAAAAACGCATGCGGATTGTACATGCGGTTTCCTGCCAGGGACATGTGGATGTGAAGCGTTCTTCACTTTCATTTCCGCATGCGGGTTGACAAGCGCTTCCCAAGCGATTTAGCATCACTTGGAAAGTGCTTGTCAACTTCACACTATATAAATCCATGCAGCCGGCATGGATTTATATAGTGTGTGATGTCAAAAAATAAAAAATAAATCTATACTTTACCCTCTGATGGCCCCCGGTGTCCTGCTTCATCGGTCCCGGCTGCCAGCAGTGAAGACTGTAGGACCTTCCGACGTCAGCGTCACGTGACCCGTCACATGACTCCGACGTCAGCGAAGGTCCTTCATTCAACCGCGAAGTGCGCGGGAAGCCGGCAGGACGCAGCGCGGGCCGTCAGAAGGTGAGTATATATATATTTTTTATTTTATTCTTTTTTTTTTAATGGTACCTGGGTCTGGATGAGAGTCCTCTCATCCACACCCGGGTACCATCCGCACATTAGACCGCATGGAATGCGCATCAACATATACAGTGATGCGGATTCCATGCGTTCTAATGCAAGTCAATGGCGGCAAAAGAGCAGCGTTTCCGCAAAATTAATTGACATGCTGCGGATTTTTGACCGCAGCGTTTACGCTGCGGAAAAATCCGCATCATGGGCACAGCACATGCGGATTTCCATTGGGGAACATTGCTGCCCTTCTACCATGCGTTTTTCATGCGTTTCCGCGGCGTTTACGCAACTGCAAAAACGCCGCGGAAACGCATGAAAAACGCATCGTGTGAACTCAGCCTTATACTCCAGAGCTGCACTCACTATTCTGCTGGTGCAGTCACTGTGTACTACATTACATTACTGATCCTGTACTGATCCTGAGTTACATCCTGTATTATACTCCAGAGCTGCACTCACTATTCTGCTGGTGGAGTCACTGTGTACATACATTACATTACTGATCCTGAGTTACCTCCTGTATTATACTCCAGAGCTGCACTCACTATTCTGCTGGTGCAGTCACTGTGCACATACATTACTGAATCTGTACTGATCCTGAGTTACATCCTGTATTATACCCCAGAGCTGCACTCACTATTCTGCTGGTGCAGTCACTGTGTACATACATTACATTACTGATCCTGTACTGATCCTGAGTTACATCCTGTATTATACTCCAGAGCTGCACTCACTATTCTGCTGGTGCAGTCACTGTGTACATACATTACAT
The DNA here is from genome assembly GCF_046119375.1 of Phyllobates terribilis. NCBI lineage: Eukaryota > Metazoa > Chordata > Amphibia > Anura > Dendrobatidae > Phyllobates > Phyllobates terribilis. The sequence continues at coordinate 936,284,772 of NW_027362762.1, read as the reverse complement.
TACTGATCCTGTACTGATCCTGAGTTACATCCTGTATTATACTCCAGAGCTGCACTCACTATTCTGCTGGTGCAGTCACTGTGTACATACATTACATTACTGATCCTGAGTCACCTCCTGCATTATCCTCCAGAGCTGCGCTCTCCACCATACCTCCTCCTGCCTTGTATCGCTCATCTACACTGCATACATATATTACCATAGCAGGTACATTACTTCTTACCAAACAATTGTGAAAGGGGAAGAAAAAAAGCAGAATCTCCAGTGTGTTCCTCTGGACGAGAACATTTGAGTCCATTACTGAGACGCAGAGAGATTTTATCTGCGGAGGAGAAAGAAGAGAGAAACGTGATCCAGTCAGAGTAAGCTGGTATCAGCAAGATCACAAGAAATTAATGATCGGTTCCCAATTTACCCACGAGCTGTAGTGTTATATCGGCGTTGACTAGAACAGGATTGGAAAACATTTCTTCCAAAAACAGCGCCACCCTTGTCTACAGGTTGTGTGTGGTATTGCAGTTCTATTCACAGCAAAATAAAAAAAAAAAAAAGCGGATAAGCAATACCGGACCCAAATCGGCAGACAGGTGCGGCGCCGGCTCCTGCCACCTCCGGCGTAGTCACCCGGATGATGCGGTCAATCAGGTTTTTCCATTGCGATATCGTCAGGGACTGTCTTGAAGGGGCTTTTCCGTTTTGGAAAAAAAAAAAAACCTTTGTCCTAGTGCTGCTGTTTATTTAAAAAATAAAAAAGTGCCTTACCTACCATCCCCTGGTCTGGCACCGAGTGTCCGCTGCTTATACTGGTGTCTTTTATTGTCTGCAGCCCTGATGTCACATTAACAGTGCTGCAGCCAATCCCCGAGCTGTGACCTAGTTGACGGCACAAGCCGTTCAGAGTCACTGAGCTCGCCGATTGACAGCAGCGCTGTTGATGTGAAGATAGTAGCAGAGTCGCTGGACCTGGGGAGGGTGAGTAAGGCATGTTTGTTTGCTTTAAAACTCCCGGTTATGGCGACTTTTGGAAAATTATTCTTATAGATTTGTGGTCTTCACCTGGCGGAAACTACAACTCCCAGCATGGCCATGCTGACAAATACTCACAGCCAGCTGCTTGTCGTTCCCGAGCACGTGGCTCTGCGCTTTGGCAGAGACGTCTCTGTTGATGTGACTCACGACGAACAGAGAAGCGGGGAGTCGGACAGAGCTGCTGACCAGGACGCTGCCCCACAGGGAGCTGTAGAAGACCTCCTGCCCGATCACCATGGACAGCTTCTGCAGTAACGTGTCCGTCCTGAGGAAGAACAAACATTCAGCTTTCAGGAATCCTTCCCTACCGCTCTGTGTACACAGCCCCTATGCAGACCTATGTAACTCCATTGTAACAATGAAAAAACTCCTGCAGTCATACACTTGCACGATACTTTTTTTTTTTTTTTATCATGACCACATATAGCTCTGCACAAGAGCTGTATACACAAAACGAAAGAAAAAAAAAAAAGAAGTGGTACCTGTCGTAGATCTCCGATCCTTCTTCTAGGCCCGGCAGTAATCCAGTGATGAACGCCTGGAGACTGGGCAGCAGCGACCTCTGGAGGGGTAGGAAGTACGTTTCGTACAGACCTAGGAGCAGCGGCTTCACTGACATTGCTGCATGTGACAACAGCGGGAACAGACCTGAACTGTACGCAGGGACATATATACATCGTCATATGTTGTATACAGGCCTCCAGAGACCCCCATTTACCAACAGAAAGGAAGGTGCATTTATACAGCTGCCATTGGGCTCAATACTAAAATCCATGTACACTGAGCTCCCCCTAGTGGTGGCAGCAGACAGCCTGAATCTTAACAATTAAGAAACACAAGTTTCACAAAGAATTTTAAAAAATAACCAAGCGATTTCTCCCTTCTTTCCATATAACTAAAATTGAGAAATAGACATTTCTGTGTCTCCACGTGTCCTCTGTCCTGCTCGTGGCAGTCAGACAAGTGGCTGCAGCAGATGCCTCCCCCCTCTGTCCTATGAGCAGTAAGACAAAAGCAGATTAAGCCCCTGATAATTGGGTTTACATCAGCTACCAGATGAAGGCAGATTAACCCCGTGTTCTCTGCATTCAGGATCATGCAGGAAATGCTGCAGACTAACAAGGAGGACGACTAGTTTTCTTGTTTAATGGACATATTAATTGCTAGGTTTAGTGCTCCTTTAAGTCTACAGCTTTGTAAAGGGAAGCCGAGGACTTGACGCTTACAAAATAAAGGGGGTTGTCTAGTGAAAACAAGCCATCACCTGTCCACAGGATGGGTAATAAGTTACTGATCGTTAGGGGTCTGACCGCTAAGACCCATCACCGATCGGCTCTATTTACTACCTAGCACCGATTGCGGCTTCTTTTTTTTTTTTTTTTTTTGCGGCCCCATAGAGAATGGATGCAGCGGCACGGGCACTGCCACTTCATTCTAAAGGAAATTAAAGTGCCCTGTCGACCATAAAAATTTCCCGTTCTGCCGATAGGTAGGAACCCAACAAAACAGTAATTTATCACCTTTCCTGTGGACAGGTATGCAGATTGTCTCTTCAGAGAGGAAGAGGACTAGAACTCTATAGCCTTTGCCATAATGCTTAGGATAAAAGCCAAACCAGAATCTCAGTTTGCAAACATGTGTTTCGGTGTGTTGCCTCTCATCAGTGCAAAGTATGAGAACTGATTTGGCTAGGTGAGAGGCTCTGGGCAGGGGTCTAAGGGGTAACATTTCTCCTTGCTGAGAGTGACAAGCCAAGCTTGGCATGTCAGAGTGAGGACACTTACAAGCCATGAATGCTACTCTGGGAAATTAAATATGAAAATTGTCTCTTTCGAGAGGAAGAGGACTAAGAAGTCTAGTGCCACCTATTGGAAGCAGTGATCCTAAAAGTCAATATAGACTCTTTACCGAGGCTTGCCATACGACTTAGGCTTAAAGCCAAACCTAAATCTCAATTTGCAGAAACGGTGTTTCGGGGTGTTGCCCCTCCTCAGTGCAAAGTATGAGGCTGGGTGAGACTAAGGACTGGGCCTAAGTGGTAACGTTTCTCCTTGTAGAGAGTGCAGTTCGGTAATAACTTGTTTTCACTGATTACCCCATTTAAGTCTTAAGAATAATGCCAGCTGAAGCTCCGATTTTGACAGGTTTGGCCAACTTCCTAATGTGTACGGGAGCGCCGATCGACTAATGGTCGGTGGACATGTCAATCGGACATGTTCGATTTCCGATCGGAGTTAAGTGGCCAGGTGACGAGTCAGGCAGTGGCTTTCTCATAAAGAACACAGGAGTGTTCGGCCCAATGAGTCATGTGTATGAGAGAGTTGGCAGAGATGGTTGTCTGCCGAACAATCAGTCGAAGCACCGTTGGGCCGACAGCCATCTAAGGTGCATGAGCGGCTTTTCCTTCCTCCGACCAGCTTAATACTGTATGTCCACTGCTCTCTGGCCTGCCTTCCCGTATCTGCAGGGTGGGTGTTACATGTTGGACTGAGCAGTGACTAGTGAGGAGCAGAAGAGTAGAACAAAGTTTCAGGAGCAAATCTGTCTGGGGCATAATTGCAGCATTAGCTTACATTTTTTAATATACAGAACACATAAGAAGCTGTAAATAGAGCAATGTCTGCAAAAAAAGAAATCATATGACCTTGATTTTACATTAGTAATCCATCCACAGCTGCCCTGGCAGCACTAAAACAAAGGCGCTGCACAGAGGGCAACACTAAAACAAAGGCGCTGCACAGAGGGCAGCACTAAAACAAAGGCGCTGCACAGAGGGCAGCACTAAAACAAAGGCGCTGCACAGAGGGCAGCACTAAAACAAAGGTGCTGCACAGAGGGCAGCACTAAAACAAAGGCGCTGCACAGAGGGCAGCACTAAAACAAAGGCGCTGCACAGAGGGCAGCACTAAAACAAAGGCGCTGCACAGAGGGCAGCATTAAAACAAAGGCGCTGCACAGAGGGCAGCACTAAAACAAAGGCGCTGCACAGAGGGCAGCACTAAAACAAAGGCGCTGCACAGAGGGCAGCACTAAAACAAAGGCGCTGCACAGAGGGCAGCACTAAAACAAAGGCGCTGCACAGAGGGCAGCACTAAAACAAAGGCGCTGCACAGAGGGCAGCATTAAAACAAAGGCGCTGCACAGAGGGCAGCACTAAAACAAAGGCGCTGCACAGAGGGCAGCACTAAAACAAAGGCGCTGCACAGAGGGCAGCACTAAAACAAAGGCGCTGCACAGAGGGCAGCACTAAAACAAAGGCGCTGCACAGAGGGCAGCACTAAAACAAAGGCGTTGCACAGAGGGCAGCACTAAAACAAAGGTGCTGCACAAAGGGCAGCACTAAAACAAAGGCGCTGCACAGAGGGCAGCACTAAAACAAAGGCGCTGCACAGAGGGCAGCATTAAAATAAAGGCGCTGCACAGAGGGCAGCACTAAAACAAAGGCGCTGCACAGAGGGCAGCACTAAAACAAAGGTGCTGCACAGAGGGCAGCACTAAAACAAAGGCGCTGCACAGAGGGCAGCATTAAAACAAAGGCGCTGCACAGAGGGCAGCACTAAAACAAAGGCGCTGCACAGAGGGCAGCACTAAAACAAAGGCGCTGCACAGAGGGCAGCACTAAAACAAAGGCGCTGCACAGAGGGCAGCACTAAAACAAAGGTGCTGCACAGAGCGGAGCGAGATAACGAATGTGAAGCACAGTTACTTCTGAGCTGTGCTGTTATGACACATACAGGTATAGTCTGTATTTTTTAGAAGCTTTGAAAACCCATTTTATTCGAAAATGTTAGCTTCATCAAAAGGGAAAAAAAATAGGTTACCTGTATAAGAAAAGGTCTCTGGACAGCCACTTTGTTCCAATGATCTTAAATATGATTTCGTAGGTTTCGAGAGCTTTTAAGTGCACCCCACTTGGCAGAGCTGGGTGTAGGCATTGTGCCAGCCTCTTACTAATGATCAGCCTCCTTGGTAATAAGCAGTACTTGAGATTACTCTGCAGAGCCTGAAATAAACAAGAATTACATTTATGTTAACGATAAGACACTGACCAGATGTCCTCAGTGAAGGGCTGGTTGTATAGAGAGCTGGTAACAAATACGAGAAACCAAATACTGACCTGTTCCTACTGCTCAGCTGTTCATCTTTTCCATTCCAGGACTGCTAGCGTGTCACCGCCGCAACCAATCATTGGCTGCAGCAGTGACTGTTTTCTAGATTACTGTAGATCTGTTTTTTGTTTTCCCAGGAAAACATTAATCCTCTTAATATATTGCAGTCATCATATTATACAGCACTGTGTACTTACAATTGCTCATTTTGCCTTTCTACCCAGATAATTCTTCTCTTTTCCATTAGGTCTATGACATCACCTGATTAAAAACTGACTAGCTGAATCCTACTAAGCTCTATGTAGAAACAGGAGGTCAATTTTCTCTGCATGAGTCATCAGTCACTGCAAAAGTCCCTGGCAGGGGAAGAGGGAACAGCTGGGTCAGGAGTTTGGAGAGGAGGATGATAAATGCAGGGACAAGAGACTTCCTGTTTCTACATAGAGAAGAATTAGCTGGATAGAAAGGCAAAATGAGCAATTGTAAGTACACAGAGCTGTATAATATGATGACTGCAATATATTAAGAGGATTAATGTTTTCCTGGGAAAACAAAAAACAGATCTACAGTAATCTAGAAAACAGTCACTGCTGCAGCCAATGATTGGATAAAAACTTTGATGGGTGGAGTGCTTCTTTAATTCAAAGGAGTTTTCCACTAAATGCATGATCCCAGTGGTTCTGAGAACAAGGAAGCCAAAGTGCCTTGTGTGATTGGAGCGGTAGTGGGCATGAGCATTGCTTCATTCACTTCTATGGGCCTGATGGAAAGGTTGTTGCACATGCGCACTACTACTCCGTTCACATAAGAGGACTTTGAGATGTTCATTTTTGGGATTGATGGAAATACCAGCAGCGGCCACAGAAGCTCCAGTATTTTCAAAAAAGGCATACAGCAGTAGGCGGGGAATCAATAACCAATTTTTCAGGGCGTTCTCTGGCAAAAACGATTTATCTAAGTTACTGATCGGTGGGTGTCCATCCACTGGGACCAACATCAATCGGCACAACAGGGCACTTTTATCCCCATTAAAATGGAGTGGAAGGTGGGTAAGCTTGACCTCGGAAAGAGAGCACTGGTGAGCTCGGGAACTCAAGAAGGCCTGGACGTCCACGAAAGACAACAGTGGTGAATGATCGCAGAATCCTTCCCATGGTGAAGAAAAACCCCTTCACAACATCCACCCAAGTGAAGAACGATCTCCAGGAAATAGGTGTCTCAGTATCTAAGTCTACCATAAGGAGAAGACTCCATGAGACCCAGAGGGTTCACCACAAGGTGCAAATCATTAATCAGCCTTAAAAATAGAAAGGCTTTAGATTAGACTTTACCAAAAAAACATCTTAAGAAGCCGCCCAGGTCTGGAAAAGCAAAACGAAGATCCACATGTATGAGAATGATGGGAAGAAGAAAGTCTGGAGAAGGCTTGGAATGGACCACGATCCAAAGCCAACACATCCTGTGTAACACATGGTGGAGGCGGTGTGATGGTGTGGGCAAGTATGGCTTCCAGTGGCACTGGGTCACTAGTGTTTATTGATGATGTGACTCAAGACAGAAGCAGTCGGATGTATTCTGTGTGTACAGGTACCGATACTTTCTGCTCAGATTCAACTACATGCAGCAAGGTTGACTGGACGGCGCTTCACAGGACAGATGGACAATGACTCAAAACATCCTGCGAAAGCAAAGAAGTGGAATATTCTGCAATGGCCGAGTCACCACCAGATCTCAGCCCATCGAGCCGCATTTCACAGGATGAAGACAAAACTTAAGGCAGAAAGACTCAGAAACAAACAACAACTGAAGTCACCCCAGTAAAGGCAAAGCATTTCAAAGGAGGGAACCCAGTGTTTGGTGACGTCCATGGCCTCCAGACTTCAGGCCGTCAAAGGATTCTCTACAAAGTATTAAAAAATGAACTTTTTATTTATGATAAAGTTAATTTGTCCAATTACTTTTGAGACCCCGAAATGAGGAGACTTTGTAGAAAAATGGCTGCAATTTCTAAATGTTTCACAGGATATTTTTGTTCAATCCTTTCAATTAAACCTGAAAGTCTCCACTTCTATCGCATCTCAGAGGTTTCATTTTACATAAAAAAATAGTGGCCAGCAGAGCAGAAATCACGAAGAATCGGTCACTGTCCAAATGTTTATGGACCTACCTAAATGTGCGGTTGGAGCCCCACCAATCAATAAATCAACTATCCTGTGTTTATACTGGAAAACCTCTTTCAGCCTCTATATTATTCCTGCATGTAAACCCTGTGGGTAGATTTATTGTGGTCACAACAATTGCCGTTTCATAACATTACGTAATTGTGCAACTTCCCCAAATGTCTGTGGCATCTCCTATCTCAGTATTTCATAGTTTAATTATCCCTTATATTAAATTACAAATATTATGAGAGGCAAGTCAGCAGTATATAACGTATACATGTGCGTCTTGACCATATGATAGATTTTACTGCTATGTTTTAGGGTCACACGGGACGCATGAACTGTGGATTTGCGGGCAATGCAATAGCAGGAAAGTGGATGAGATCTTCCCAAATCTCATCCTCATGTTGCATGAAAAAGAGTATTCTCAGTGCATCAATTTATGTTGCAGATTTCCACAGCAGATTTCACCCTTTGTAACGCATAGGGAGAAATCTATGGCAAATCCGCAGCAAAATCCGTGAAGGAATCGGAGTGTAACTCATGCAGATTCTTTCTTCCCTAAATTTCTGTCCTATGTCGACTCTTAGGACCCAATTAATCAGGATTGGCGCTTTGCACAATCATCATGACGAACAGCCCACTGGAGTAAGATGCGTCAAATTAATCCACCCCCTTGCGATTTTACGTTTTTCTTGCGCTTTCGTTTTTGCCCCCCCTCCCCCTTCTGCCCATGGCCTTAACTTTTTTTTATTTTTCCATTAATATAGCTGTATGAGGACTTTTTTTTTTTTTTTTTGCGGGACAAGTTATATTTCTGAATAACACGATTGAATTTACCATATCATGTACTGGAAAACGGGAGAAGAAAAAATTCCAAGTGCGGTGAAATTGCAAAAAGTGTGCAATTCCACAATTGTTTTTTTTTTTATTTACCATATTCACTAAATGCTACAACTGACCTGCCATTATGATTCTCCAGGTCAGTACGAGTACACAGATACCGAACATGTATAGGTTCTTTTTTATTTAAGTGGTGAAAAAAAATTCCCAAATTTGTAATTAGAAAAAAATGGCGCCATTTTCTGAGACCCGTGGCGTCTCCATTTTTCGGGATCAGGGTTGGGTGAGGCCTCATTTTTTGCGCCCTGATACAATGTTTTGATCGCCTGTTATTGCAATGTTGTGGAGGCCAAAAAAAACTTTAATTCTGGTGTTTCTATTTTTTTTCTTGTTACGCCGTTTACCAAATCAAATTAATTTACTTCATATTTTGATAGATCTGACATTTCTGAAAGCAGCGATACCAAATATGTGTATTTTTTCTTGTTTTATTTTGAATGGGACAAAGGGGGGTGATTTGAACTTACGTATGTTTTTTTTATTTATTTTTTGTGAACATACCCCTAAGGCCATGTTCTCACGTAGCATAAACCTCGCTTTTTTTCCCTGCTGTGCTTTTTCTGCAGGTGTCCGCACCAAAATTTGCAATAGCAATCTGTTCAGATTATTTCTTGGGGAAGGGGAGTTTTAGATGTGTTTTTGGTGCAGATTTCAGGCAGCTTTTTTTTGTTCATGCAGGGGTTTTTTAAGCACATAAACACTGGGATTTTGAACTGAAAAAAAAAAAAAAAAAACAAGAAAAACACAAAAGGTGTTTTTTTATATGCACTTTTTTCAGGGTCCCCATAGAATCCTATAGGGAAAACGCACCAAAAAATGCGCAGGTCAACAGTGTCTTTATACACAAATTTTAATAAAATCACATCCACTTTACTTAAATTTTGAACAAATTTTGCACATACATAAAAAAAAAACCTGCAGTGTTTACGTTACGTGGGAACACGGCTTAAGGCATCTTTATGCTGAAACTCATCTTTATGCTGAAACTAAGACAACCCTTTAAAAGTGGATTTGTAAAGGGTAAAATCCCAATGGAAACATCAGCGAGGTGTGAATGGAGTTTTAACGAATAATATTAATTACATTTATAATTAAATACATAATAATAGACCTGAGCGATTGTTAAAAAATATCATGAATGAGGACATTGACAGGAAGGTAAAGAAGGGGTGAGCACTGCGGGATAATACAGGACAATGGCGTGGAGCAGGGTGCAGCTCTCATACGAGCTCCAGCACATGACCTGGAACGCCAACGTGTCAGTGCAATGTAAACAAGTCACACAGAATACTCGGCACGTGATTGTCAGCACTGACACATCCCATTATACATGTCCCACAGTGCAGACGCCGCACATATACAATCTACTGCAAAGAAAATACATATGGAGCTGTTGCCCATGGCAACCAATCAGGTCACTCCTTTCATCTGGAAACTTGCAGCAGAGAGATGAAAGCTAGAATCTGATTGGTTGCTAGGGGTAACTGCTTGAGGCCTAGTGTGATTTCCTGGATAAATGGCTCCTTAGTACAAAAATAAACACTTTTTTTTTTTTTTTTTTTTTTTTACAATCGCTCGCCCAGATTCTTGGTAGAACATGCAAGTTTCAGGGCCGGCTCCAGTGTTATGAGGGCCTTTGGGCTTTTCATAGTGTTTTATTTTAGTGGTACCATTTTGTTGTCTATATGATTTTCTAATCTGCTTTTATTCTTGTTTGGGGGAGGGAAAGTGAGCAAAAAACAGCAATTCTGCCATTTTTACAATTTTTTGCTTTTGTTTCAGCATTCAGTGTATAGAATAAATATTTTTTTTTTAAGTTCGTACAGTTGCGCACATGGCAATACAAAATATGTTATTTTTTTTATTTAATTTACGTGCTGGGAAAAGTTGGGCTGATTTGAACTATTTTTTATTTATTTATTTATTTTTTTTACTAGCACTCTTGAACCTGTGGTCGCTTGTACAAAACACTGCATTATTGCAGTATATTACAAAATTACCAATCTACTAGGAAGACCAGCCACAGCCTGAGCTTCATAAATCTGCAAACATGGCACAGGTGCCTTCAGTAGGCGCCTGGCTGCCATGACAGTGTCTTGCACCCTATTTCCAACCCCTTAAAAGCCGCTATTACAAATGACGGCAGCATCTAAGGGGTTAAACAGCTGCAAATCGGTGCAAGTTCTGCTCGCAGCTGTTAGAGCCTTTACTGGGATTAATATAGTGGTCACATTCCTAGTACAGTTTATTAGTGGCAATAGAGACATGTTAGTTGTCTTTGTGAGGAGCTGGCCACTTACTAAAACTTATTGGACCAATGCACATAGAGCAGAGTCCACGGCTCTAAGAGATGCAGACTTTTTCCAGGACGGAGCACTGGTTCAGTCGATTTCCTTGCTCGTCAGTTTAATTGCACCAATTCACCAATTTCACCTGGAAAACGTTCAGCTTCAGGAATTAATGTTTCCATTCAGTAAGCAGAAGAAGATGTGCTGGTTGGATCTTATGTATACACAAGGCCAGCCAGGAGATCACTAAATGTAAAGTTGGTTGGCAAATGTAAAGAAATCATTCCATTAATCTCATCTCAGGGGCCTCAAGCCATTGTTCACCCAGCCACTAGGCCCATTGTGTGGATGGAGATAGTAGACCCAATGGAGCCGTCACCACATGGGGTCTCACATGCAGTCCCAGGTCATGGGTTCGGCCTGAGAAAAAATACCTCCACTAATGCACAGTTGGCTTTGGAGGGGGGGGGGATGCAAACACACTGCCCATTCAGGGGGCTGATCACAGGGAGGGAGGAATACGCCACATGTTTAGTTAGAGAGTTTGGAGAGTGACACCGAGGGGAGAGGATCTAGACTGAGGCCCTGGAGCCATGGATGGAGGGGCCTATGGAATTTGGAGATCGGTTGCCGGCTGGGATGGACACACGTGCTACAATTGTGGGATCTGTCATCTGGATTTGATTAACTTTTTTAAAGGACTATTTCTGCTCAATACATGGGCTTCGGTCGTGGTATCTGTCGTCTGGAGGAGCGTGGACTGTGGCTACAGACTTGCGGAAGATATGAAATCTGTGGGCCAACCAAAAGTTGGGAGCAGTGCGTATTGCCTGTTACGGGGGCAGTGGAACTACCGATTCCGGGTTTGGAACATTGTATTTTGGCCTTTTTACCTGGAATTGTTGTAAAACCATGGATGTAAGGAATAAAATATTGTTGCATCGTTAACCTGCCTAGTTGATTATTACAACCCACAACCGCACATCTTCACAGTCTAGATCAGGGGTCTCAAACTCAGCTGGCCATATGGGCCGCACACGAAAAAACATTTAATTTGGGGGGCCGCATTATTTGCATGACAAAGTGACATTTTTAGTGATACCATTTTATTTTCTATACACCTTTTGAACTGGTCCTCATCTTGCAGACATGGTCTCCCATCCAGGTCCCCCATATTGCAGACATGGTCTCCCATCCAGGTCCCCCATTTTGCAGACATCTGTGTCCCAGCGCAGCGGCGTATGACGTCACTGCCATGCGCAGATGTCAGTTGCTGGCCTCTGATAGGCCGGCGGCGGACCCTGGTATTGCTGTGCAGAGAGCCGGTCTCTGCGTGGCAATACACTGCACTACAGCGCTGATGTCGGCGGCTGCTGGAGAGAGCCGCGATCGTTACGGGGTCTGTGCCTGCGGGCCGCAAGAAGCAGCCGGAGGGGCCACGGCCCGCGTGTTTGAGACCATCTAGATAGTGGGTACACCTGGTATAAACTGGAATGCGTCCAGAAAGTGGTAAAAGGGCCTACCAAATTTTGGTTCCTGAAACCTTTTAAAATCTGATAGCGATACTGGGTATTGGTTTCTGGTGCACAGATAGCCCAAAGTTTTTCTGCACAAAAGGTTCACAGCTGTCGGAGGAATTTTTCACTCGCCTTACACAACACGTTGTGCACATGGTCACATCTACATATCAAAATGACCATATCATGACACAGGGTAAGGCCATCCAACCCTGCTGTCTAACACATTAACTAAAATACACAGAGCACCTAAAGAGGTTAAACCAGCACAAAAACAATCTATAAATTCCTGCATTCCTCATGGAGCTTCTAAATAACATATAAAGTTGCAAAGTAGCCGATGTGTCCTCGAAGCCTTTGCAGGTCACAAGGGAAGAGGCTAAAGACCTGGGTGCTGTTCTTCCAAATCGGTCCACTGGAAATTATTGCTGTGAAGTGCCAAATAATTTGCCAAAATTAGCTAGGGTACGATAATGGGGTTTTACCACAATCCATTATCAAAAGAACAGTGAGGGGGTAAATGCCATAATCCCTGTTAGCCTAGAGCAAAGAAGGCTTTAATTTCTTCATCCCTGGTGGTTTAGGTTAGTGAATGAGTTAATGTCATTCTTGGTGGTCTACAACAACAACAAAAAAAAAAGTTTGTTGTGCATCTGGTGTCTAGTGGGTTTACTTACTCTCTCTCCAGGCTCCTAACAGCAAGACGGTTGAGACTATGATGGGCAGGCATTACCTCCACCCCTCACACAGACTCCCCCCCCACCCCCGGTTATTTCTGACACACACTGCTCCCCGTGGCCCCTTCGTACACAGACTGCTCCCCGTGGCCTTCTCGCACAGACTGCTCCCCGTGGCCCCTTCTCGCACAGACTGCTCCCCGTGGCCCCTTCTCACACACACTGCTCCCCGTGGCCCCTTCTCAGACTGCTCCCCGTGGCCCCTTCTCGCACAGACTGCTCCCCGTGGCCCCTTCTCACAGACTGCTCCCCGTGGCCCCTTCTCACAGACTGCTCCTCGTGGCCCCTTCTCACACAGACTGCTCCCCGTGGCCCCTTCTCACACAGACTGCTCCCCGTGGCTCCTTCTCACACAGACTGCTCCCCGTGGCCCCTTCTCACACAGACTGCTCCCCGTGGCCCCTTCTCACACAGACTGCTCCCCGTGGCCCCTTCTCACACAGACTGCTCCCCGTGGCTCCTTCTCACACAGACTGCTCCCCGTGGCTCCTTCTCACACAGACTGCTCCCCGTGGCTCCTTCTCACACAGACTGCTCCCCGTGGCCCCTTCTCACACACACTGCTCCCCGTGGCTCCTTCTCACACAGACTGCTCCCCGTGGCTCCTTCTCACACAGACTGCTCTCCGTGGCTCCTTCTCACACAGACTGCTCTCCCTGGTTCCTTCTCACACAGACTGCTCTCCGTGGCTCCTTCTCACACAGACTGCTCTCCCTGGTTCCTTCTCACACAGACTGCTCCCCGTGGCTCCTTCTCACACAGACTGCTCCCGGTGGCTCCTTCTCACACAGACTGCTCCCCGTGGCTCCTTCTCACACAGACTGCTCCCCGTGGCTCCTTCTCACACAGACTGCTCCCGGTGGCTCCTTCTCACACAGACTGCTCCCCGTGGCTCCTTCTCACACAGACTGCTCCCGGTGGCTCCTTCACACACAGACTGCTCCCCGTGGCTCCTTCTCACACAGACTGCTCCCCGTGGCTCCTTCTCACACAGACTGCTCCCCGTGGCTCCTTCTCACACAGACTGCTCCCGGTGGCTCCTTCTCACACAGACTGCTCCCCGTGGCTCCTTCTCACACAGACTGCTCTCCCTGGCTCCTTCTCACACAGACTGCTCCCCGTGGCCTCTTTTCACACAGACTGCTCCCCGTGGCCCCTTCTCACACAGACTGCTCCCCGTGGCCCCTTCTCACACAGACTGCTCCCCGTGGCCCGTTCTCACACAGACTGCTCCCCGTGGCCCGTTCTCACACAGACTGCTCCCCGTGGCCCCTTCTCACACAGACTGCTCCCCGTGGCCCCTTCTCACACAGACTGCTCCCCGTGGCCCCTTCTCACACAGACTGCTCCCCGTGGCCCCTTCTCACACAGACTGCTCCCGGTGGCCCCTTCTCACACAGACTGCTCCCCGTGGCCCCTTCTCACACAGACTGCTCCCCGTGGCCCCTTCTCACACAGACTGCTCCCCGTGGCCCCTTCTCACACAGACCGCTCCCCGTGCAGGAGCACACAAGAGCAACAGGGAAGGTTTTTAAGCTGTTCTGCTTAACAGGAATGGTGGATGGAGATAAACCAAGCTGCTCTCCTCCTACAATAATCAGCTTTTCTCCCCATATCATAATCACAAGGATGGAGAAGGAGAGATACTGGCTGGTATCCCCATCTTCTATCTCATATCCCCCATTCACGGTGCTCAGCTAAGGTAAAGCCATGCAGGAAGGAAGAACGTGCAGGCGGCCACCGGCATGCTCATAAATAGGGTGCTGACTGGTGAAGCCAGAGCTAGGGCTAAAAGTAGGGAAGTAAAAGGAAGCACCCCCTCTTCATTGACCCTACTATTACCATTGATAACAATGTTAAAGGGGTTCTCTACTTTAAACAATCCCTACTTAAATGGTCCCTTCACAATAAGTCTCCCTGCTGGGACCATGAGAGATCAGCTGTTATCTATGGAAAACTAAGCAGTAAGTGTTCAGTTTCCCTGCAGTGCCACCACAGGGGAAAATAGGTATTACACACTGTCCACCCACATTAATGGGATGTCTGAGCCATCCAGGACAGGTTAGGTCCTCCACAGCAAGAGACACTCTTTATAACAGATCTTCACTCTGACAAAAAGATGAGGATCCTGAACAGAGGACCTCCCGCTACTGGAGAGGTGGTCTCATTTAATAAATAGGTGCCACGGCAACAAGCAACCTTTCAATATACCTTTTCCCAAGAACAAATAGACTTTAGGACTTTTTTTTTTCCTAGGTAACCGGCCACTTCTGCTGTCCGGTCTTCTAGACAAGGAGTGCTCACTC
The DNA here is from genome assembly GCF_046119375.1 of Phyllobates terribilis. Taxonomy (NCBI): domain Eukaryota; kingdom Metazoa; phylum Chordata; class Amphibia; order Anura; family Dendrobatidae; genus Phyllobates; species Phyllobates terribilis. The sequence goes on along the minus strand of NW_027362762.1, from coordinate 936,269,721 downwards.
GAAAGCTGCTTGCTTTACAGATTCCAAAGGCTGCCAAGAAGTGTCCACGCGTTCCTCCGATGCAGCAGAGGCAAAATTGCCTCTATTCGGAGCATTGGAAGAGCTCACAGATCCGGCCAGAGGATCCTCCATGTCGCCGACCCGAACTGTCAATTTCCAGGAGTGCACCGTCACTATTGGAAGCAGAAAGCTGGAATGCAGGGGAGCGGTGCGCTCGTGCACAAAACATAAGAAAATTCATGTAACTCAGAAATACCCAGTAGGGGATATAAAAAGGAGTTCTATAACTAGACAATCCCTTTAAGAAGGAATTATTCATCGACTATATCACCCGAGCAGAAGCAAGGACGCAGCCAGAGTGTAGATGCCAAAACCAGATACTTCACTGATAAGAGAATGGAAAATGCAATGGACCGTCCTGCCAAGTGCATGTCACTACAATCACTGGGTGTTTACATAAGTTAATTCATTTCCAAAATCCCTGAAAAAAAAATGAATTGATAAAAACAGAGCGATCCAGTTCTGGTCTGAATGATCTGTGGCAAAAAAAAAATAATGGAAAGAACCATCCAATCTGATTGTGGCACTATGGAATAATAATAACTGGCCCTATGGGGCTGGGAGAGCAAACAGATAATTTTATAATAAGAGAAACGAGAGATAATTTTATAATAAAGTAAAAAAGGTTCCAAAAAGTCACTAACTATATATATATATATTGCTCAAAAAAATAAAGGGAACACTGAAATAACACATCCTAGATCTGAATGAATGAAATATTCTCATTGAATACTTTGTTCTGTACAAAGTTGAATGTGCTGACAACAAAATCACACAAAAATCATCAATGGAAATCAAATTTATTAACCAATGGAGGCCTGGATTTGGAGTCACCCCCAAAATTAAAGTGGAAAAACACTCTACAGGCTGATCCAACTTTGATGTAATGTCCTTAAAACAAGTCAAAATGAGGCTGAGTATTGTGTGTGGCCTCCACGTGCCTGTATGACCTCCCTACAACGCCTGGGCATGCTCCTGATGAGGCTGAGTATTGTGTGTGGCCTCCACGTGCCTGTATGACCTCCCTACAACGCCTGGGCATGCTCCTGATGAGGCTGAGTATTGTGTGTGGCCTCCACGTGCCTGTATGACCTCCCTACAACGCCTGGGCATGCTCCTGATGAGGCTGAGTATTGTGTGTGGCCTCCACGTCCCTGTATGACCTCCCTACAACGCCTGGGCATGCTCCTGATGAGGCTGAGTATTGTGTGTGGCCTCCACGTGCCTCTATGACCTCCCTACAACGCCTGGGCATGCTCCTGATGAGGCTGAGTATTGTGTGTGGCCTCCACGTGCCTGTATGACCTCCCTACAACACCTGGGCATGCTCCTGATGAGGCTGAGCATTGTGTGTGGCCTCCACGTGCCTGTATGACCTCCCTACAACGCCTGGGCATGCTCCTGATGAGGCTGAGTATTGTGTGTGGCCTCCACGTGCCTGTATGACCTCCCTACAATGCCTGGGCATGCTCCTGATGAGGCTGAGTATTGTGTGTGGCCTCCACGTGCCTGTATGACCTCCCTACAACACCTGGGCATGCTCCTGATGAGGCTGAGTATTGTGTGTGGCCTCCACGTGCCTGTATGACCTCCCTACAACGCCTGGGCATGCTCCTGATGAGGTTACGGATGGTCTCCTGTGGGATCTCCTCCCAGACCTGGACCAAAGCATCCGCCAACTCCTGGACAGTCTGTTGGTGGATGGAGCGAGACATGATGTCCCAGATGTGCTCAATCGGATTCAGGTCTGGGGAAAGGGCGGGCAAGTCCATAGCTTCAATGCCTTCATCTTGCAGGAACTGCTGACACACTCCAGCCACTTGAGGTCTGGCATTGTCCTCCATTAGGAGCAACCCAGGGCCAACCGCACCAGCATATGGTCTCACAAGGGGTCTGAGGATCTCACCTCGGTACCTAATGGCAGTCAGGCTACCTCTGGCGAGCACATGGAGGGCTGTGCGGCCCTCCAAAGAAATGCCACCCCACACCATTACTGACCCACTGCCAAAACGGTCATGCTGAAGGATGTTGCAGGCAGCAGATCGCTCTCCACGGCGTCTCCAGACTCTGTCACGTCTGTCACATGTGCTCAGTGTGAACCTGCTTTCACCTGTGAAGAGCACAGGGCGCCAGTGGCGACTTTGCCAATCCTGGTGTTCTGTGGCAAATGCCAAGCGTCCTGCACGGTGTTGGGCTGTGAGCACAACCCACATCTGTGGACGTCGGGCCCTCATACCACTCTCATTGAGTCGGTTTCTAACCATTTGTGCAGACACATGCACATTTGTGGCCTGCTGGAGGTCATTTTGCAGGGCTCTGGCAGTGCTCCTCCTGTTCCTCCTTGCACAAAGGTGGCGTTAGCGGTCCTGCTGCTGGGTTGTTGCCCTCCTATGGCCCCCTCCACGTCTCCTGGTGTACTGGCCTGTCTCCTGGTAGCGCCTCCAGCCTCTGGACACTACGCTGACAGACGCAGCAAACCTTCTTGCCACAGCTCGCATTGATGTGCCATCCTGGATGAGCTGCAATACCTGAGCAACTTCTGTGGGTTGTAGAGTCCATCTCATGCTACCAAGAGTTTGAATGCACAACCAACATTCAAAAGTGACCAAAACATCAGCCAGAATATATATACATATAAATTATGTAGCTGTGTGCCCACTATGCGTTTTTCAAGCGTTTCTGCCACGGAATTTCCGCAGCGAAAACGCTTAAAAAACGCTTGGTAATAAGTGCCCCATGGTCCCCAATGATAATCCGCATGTGCTGTGCACATACTGCGGAAATTTCTGCTGCGGATTATCATTGCGGAACAATACGCAGCATGTGCATTAATTTTGCGGACACACAGCGTAATCGCCGCCATTGACTTGCATTGGACCGCGTGACATCTGCATCATTGCATCTGCGGATATCACACGGTTCAATGTGCGGATGGTACCCGGGTTTGGAGAAGAGGAGACTCTCCTCCAGACCCGGGTACCATAGAACCTGTTAAAGAAGAATTTAAAATAAAAAATAAAGATTATACTTAACTTCCGATGGCCCCGGTCTCCTCAGCGATGCGTCCGGTCTGTTGTATCGGTCGCGGTGGTGTGAGGACCTGCCATGACGTCATGTAGTCATGTGACAGGTCACGCGACCGCTGATGTCGGCGGTCGCGTGACCTGTCACAAGACTAAATGATGTCATGGCAGGTCCTCACACCACCGCGACCGATACAACAGACCGGACGCAGCGGAGAATACACCGGGGGCCATCGGAAGGTAAGTATAATCTTTATTTTTTACCGTTCTCATTCTTTTTTTTTTAACTATTACTTGGTCACACTATATATGCCGGTTGCATGGATTTATATAGTGTGAACAAGTTGTCAAGCAATTTTCTAAGTGATGCTAAAATCGCTTGGAAAAGCGCTTGACACCCTCATGCAAAAACGCTTGACAAATGCTTCTACCTGACAGGAAAAATGCATGTACAATCCACATGCGTTTTTCCTGCCAGGGAGATGCGGAAAAAATATGCAGCATTTCTGCATCGTGGGCACATAGAATAGGCATATCCCTTTAAGGCTATCAAACATGTCACTCCAAGTGTATGAAAATTGCAGGATCGCTGCTTCCAACAGGTGGCGCTATAGAGTTATAGTTCTCTTCCTCTCTGAAGAGGCAATTTGCATATTTAATTTCCCAGAGGAGCATTCGATGGCAAATAAGCCTCCTTACATTGGCATGCCAGGGCCGGTATGTCACTCTCCACAAGGAGAAACGTTACCCCTTAGGGTATTGCACACGGTGCGAATCTGCTGCAGTTTTGACGCTGCACAATTTCTGCACCTAATATGCAAATTAGTTTACTTGCAGTTTTTGGTGCAGTTTTTACATGTGGTTTTGCCGCATGCGTTAGAGAATAGGGTTTTTTTTTAAACAAACTTTATTGATCATCATGTAACGTTTGTGTGCGCGTTTCTGCTGCGGAAACGCACTCAAAACACATACAGTTTTTATGCATGCAGATTTTCCTCATCTAAAGACCTCATTCCAGAGCCTCTCACCTAACCAAATCAGTTCTCATACTTTGCACTGATGAGGGGCAACACCCTGAAACATCATGTCTGCAAATTGAGATTCTGATTTGGTCATTATCCTAAGTCATATTGCAAGGCTCGGTAAAGAGTCGATATTGACTTTTAGGATCGCTACTTCCAATAGGTGGCGCTAGAGTTTTATTTGCATATGGAAAATGTAAGCAATTTTCCCATCGTCCTTCCAATAATAATTCCTCTGCTTGCTGTCATTTACAACTAGGATAAAAAATAAAAAAAAATCAGTCCCGGTAATGGACACACAGGTTTACGACTCATTACTGTACAGTTATCAGAGTTGTGTAAATCTGGCTGACAGCAAGCAGAGATATAGATTTGATACAAGCAGCAAAGTATATTGGAAAATAGTATCATTTTACATTGTTTAAAGAATAGCACTTGCTTGCTGAGGCTGGAGTTCCCCTTTAATTCGTATGATGTTATGGTACTGATAGCGGCTGTCCCCGTGTTCGGGTCCTGCAGGGAACAATAATAACGCCATCCTGTGACAGCTGCTACATTAGTAATTACTAGATCCTTCTACATCCTGTTCGGCAATGTTTACTGACACACCCGAGGATTGTGCACAAGAAAAACCCGCAGGCGAAGAAACAATACAAAGAAGACGTCTACGACCAACACACCGCGACACTGCGGAAAGTCACAGGGGCTGCAGACTAATGCAAACTGTGTACAGTCCATTCAGCCACCAGCTATTCCCCTGGACCCCGATAACTAATGCTTTATCTGCCTTGATATCAAAGATGGAGCATGTTGAAAATCAACATGCTTGATCCTTCTATTCCTCAAGGTTGGGTTTAGACACCAATGCACACTTAGATTTTCTGGCCATATTTTAGAGTGGTTTGAGTAAGTCACGTGGTCTATGGGCTGATACAAAAACAGTACAAGCAGTAATGCATTGCTTAGAAAAAGTTTTAAAAATACTTGAAATATTACAATTTTGGAAAGACTTTTTTTTTTTTTAGCTCGGGAAAAACTTTGCTGCTACATTGTAGAAATTCTGTATTATTTTTTACACAGACGACTAAAATGATTAAAAGGATTGTACGGTGAAATCAAGTTATCACATATTTACAGGATGAGTGATCGGTGGGGGTCCGACTGCTGGGAGCCGCGATGATTGGCAAATCCAATCCCGTTGCAAAAAAAAAAAAGCCGATCGCAACGCTTGGCGGCCCAATAGGGAATGAATAGAGCGGCGGTCAATTGTGTAACGCTTCATAAAACTGCCCATCGATACCAGTCAAAAAAACTTTCTGCGCACATAGAAACGGAGCAGAACTTCTAAGTTTTTGAGGACTTTTGCGTTTTTGAAGAGGATTTGGAGACTTTCCGCTCAGTTACTGCACCAAAACCTCCGCAAAAAGCTCAGTGTGCACATACCCCAGGGTCTCTGGTGAGTATTTTTCTGTACCAAAAAAAAAAAAGAGTGTTAGGCCACGTGCTCACGATGTGGATTTAATGCATTTCCGTGGAGGCATTTCCGCAGCGGAAATGCATTAAAATCGCTTGTTAAGATGTCTGCCATGTTTCCCAATGATAATCCGCATGTGCTGTGCACATGCTGCAGAAATATCCGCTGCTGATTATCATTGCGGAAAAATCCGGAGCACAACCAATTTGGGCGCGATTTCGCGGCGAAATCGCGCTTATTGACTTGCATTGAGCCGCATAATATCCGCACGCATAGATTTATACATGCGGATTTTATGCGGTTCAATGTGCGGATGGTACCCGGGTCTGCAGAAGAGGAGACTCTCCTCCAGACCCGGGTACCACAGAACCTGCAAGTTAAAAAAGAATATAAAGTAAAAAAATAAAAAAAAATATTCATACTCACCTCTCCGGTGGCCCCCGGTCTCCTCCCGGCGGCATCCTCTCTTCTCGGCGGCCCGCGGTGTACTGGCAGGACCTGCGGTGACGTGATTTAGTCAGCTGATGGTCACGCGACCGTTGAAGTCAGCGGTCAGGTGATGGTCGCGTGACCATCAGCTGACTAAATCACGTCAACGCAGGTCCTGCCAGTACACTGCGTGCCGCCAAGGAGAGAGGATCGCCGCCGGGAGGAGACAGGGGGCCGCCGGAGAGGTGAGGATAAGGTTTTTTTTTCTTTTTAATTCTTTTATTTTTTTACACTAGATGCACCATTTTAAAGCAGAGCTCTCCTCATAATTTTGTCACACAATATAAATCCATGCCAGTTGCATGGATTTATATTGTGCGACCAACTTGTCAATCGAGTGATGCTCGTGATCGCTTGGAAAACCGCTTGAAAAAAAACGCATGCATAAAACGCATGTAAAAAACGCATGTAAAATTTGCATGCGTTTTTCTGCCAGGGAGAGGAAAAACGCTCAGGAAATTACTGCTTAAAATCTGCATCATGGGGACATACCCTTAGGCAACGTTCACACATTGTGTTTTGCTGCGTATTTTGCAGCAAATTTTTATGAAAATTTTCAGCTGGGTCTTGCAGTACCAGTCTATGAGAAACCAGAAATCTCTGTTCACATACGTTGCTTTTTGTTTGCTGCGTATTTTCTGCCTTACTTGCATTTTTAGGAAAATAGAGCGTGTCACTTCTTTCAGCATTTTTTCACCCATAGTAAGTAATGGGTGGTGAAAAAAACGCAGCTAGATTTTTTTCAGCATGTTTGATGGCAAAATATGCGTTCTCTTTTGTGATTTTACCATCTTGTCTTGGTCATGGAGATGGTTGTTTGCATTGGAAGAGTTTAATTAAATTAGTGATGTGTAAAATGTAAACATTAGCTGACCTACCTGTGAGATTGAACAATACCTGCGGCCCAGTAAGGTGTGAAATTGAACAATGCCTGTGGCCCAGTGAGGTGTGAAATTGAACAATGCCCTGAGCAAACTGAATGGCAGACCCCATAGTGTGAAAGCAAATAGTGTCATCATACAAACTCATTGCATTGCTGGTGTCTAAACTATTCCTGAACAATTCACCTCCCCTTCTATGCCAAAAACAGAATGAGATTTTTTTTCACAGAACTTTATGTACATGCATGGAGACAGAAGGATAGTCAAAAAACGCATCAAAAAACGCAGCAAAACCTGCATTTTTGACGCAGCTGTTTTCCTGCCAGAGAAAAGTTGTTCAATGCGTGTGAACATAGCCTTAGCACTTTTTTCCCTCCTCATTTTTTAAGAGCCGTCGCTTTTTTTAAAAAAAAATTATCGGATGAGAGACTGTCTTTCGTAGGACGAATTGTAGTTTTGCATAATTACATTTTGTTATAACATGAAAGGTAAGAAATAAGCGGGAAAAAAATCCAACTAAATAAAAAAACTCACGGTTTTAAGAACTGAATACCCCCACCCCCCAAAAAAAGTCGATTTTTTTTTAAATTATTATTCAATGTTTTTATTGCTTTTTTATTATTAATTAATTATTTAATTATTAATCATTTTCTTTTCAGCAAATTATTAAAAAAATTAATAGATTTCATCTTGTCTTTTTGTGGTCTATTTTTACCTTGTTCATTTTGCGTAAAAAATGACCTGGTAACATTGTTTTACGAGTCAATCCAACTATGGTGATACAAAATTTATACAGGGCTTTTTTTTTTTTTTTAAACCACATAAGATTGTTTTTTTATGTTTTTTTTTTAAACTAACAAATTGGGCTTCAGTCGCCATATTCTATTAGTTTTTATTTTATTTTCCGTCAATAGATCGGTATCACGTTTTGTTTTTTTGCGATATGAGCGGTATTTTTTATTGTTACCATTCTGTCGTTTATATGAATTTCTGATCTCTATTTGTCGATGGGGTTGATGTGAAGTGACCCCCCCCCAAAAAAATTGTGATTCTATCAATTTTTTTTTTTATTTTCCATTTCGGCGTTCACCATATTAGCTTAATATTTAGATATTTTATTACTGCGGACCATTACCGTACATAGGCGCCAATGTCAAAGTCTGTAAAGAGCTGCGGAATTATGAAAGTGAGTAAAATGAATATACAACCCCTGGCAAAAATTATGGAATCACCGGTCTCGGAGGATGTTCATTCAGTTGTTTAATGTTGTTGAAAAAAAAGCAGATCACAGACATGGCACAAAACTAAAGTCATTTCAAATGGCAACTTTAGGGCTATAAGAAACACTAAAAGAAATCAAGAAAAAATGTGGTACTCAGTAAGGGTAATTTGTTTCAGACCAAGCAGAGGGAAAAAATTATGGAATCACTCAATTCTGAGGAAAAAATTATGGAATCATGAAAAACAAACACACAAAAGAACACTCCAATACATCACTAGTATTTTGTTGCACCACCTCTGGCTTTACTAACAGCTTGCAGTCTCTGAGGCATGGACTTAATGAGTGACAAACAGTACTCTTCATCAATCTGGCTCCAACTTTCTCTGATTGCTGTTGCCAGATCAGCTTTGCAGGTTGGAGCCTTGTCATGGACCATTTTCTTCAACTTCCACCAAAGATTTTCAATTGGATTGAGATCTGGACTATTTGCAGGCCATGACATTGACCTTATGTGTCTTCTTTCAAGGAATGTTTTCACAGTTTTTGCTCTATGGCAGGATGCATTATCATCTTGAAAAATGATGTCATCATCCCCAAACATCCTTTCAATTGATGGGATAAGAAAACTGTCCAAAATATCAATGTAAATGTGGGCATTTATTGAAGATGTAATGACAGCCATCTCCCCAGTGCCTTTACCTGACATGCAGCCCCATATCATCAATGACTGTGGAAATTTCCATGTTCTCTTCATGCAGTCATCTTTATAAATCTCATTGGAACGGCACCAAACAAAAGTTCCAGCATCATCACCTTGCCCAATGCAGATTCGCGATTCATCACTGAATATGGGCAGCACGGTGGTTTAGTGGTTAGCACTGCAGCCTTGCAGCGCTGGGGTCCTGGGTTCAAATCCCACCAAGGACAACATCTGCAAGGAGTTTGTATGTTCTCCCCGTTTGCGTGGGTTTCCTCCGAGTTCTCCGGTTTCCTCCCACACTCCAAAGACATACTGATAGGGAATGTAGATTGTGAGCCCCAATGGGGACAGTGCCCATAATGTCTGTAAATTGTCTGAATTGTAAAGCGCTGCGGAATATGTTGGCGCTATATAAATAAAAAGATTATTAAAAAGTTATTATATGACTTTCATCCAGTCATCCACAGTCCACAACTGCTTTTCCTTAGCCCACTGTAACCTTGTTTTTTTCTGTTTAGGTGTTAATGATGGCTTATGTTTAGCTTTTCTGTATGTAAATCCCATTTCCTTTAGGCTTTTTCTTACAGTTCGGTCACAGACATTGACTCCAGTTTTCTCCCATTCGTTCCTCATTTGTTTTGTTGTGCATTTCCTCTTTTGGAGACATATTGCTTTAAGTTTCCGGTCTTGACGCTTTGATGTCTTCCTTGGTCTACCAGTATGTTTGCCTTTAACAACATTCCCATGTTGTTTGTATTTGGTCCAGATTTTAAACACAGCTGACTGTGAACAACCAATATCTTTTGCAACATTGAGTGATGATTTACCTTCTTTTAAGAGTCTGATAATCCTCTCCTTTGTTTCAATTGACATCTCTTGTGTTGGAGCCATGATTCATGTCAGTCCACTTGGTGCAACAGCTCTCCAAGATGTGATCACTCCTTTTTAGATGCAGACTAACGAGCAGATCTAATTTGATGCAGGTGTTAGTTTTGGAAATGAAAATTTACAGGGTGATTCCATAATTTTTTCCCTCTGCTTGGTCTGAAAAAAATTACCCATACTGAGTACCACATTTTTAATCTTGATTTCTTTTAGTGTTTCTTAAAGCCCTAAAGTTGCCATTTGAAATGACTTTAGTTTTGTGCCATGTCTGTGATCTGCTTTTTTTCAACAACATTAAACAACTGAATGAACACCCTCCGAGCCCGGTGATTCCATAATTTTTGCCAGGGGTTGTATATATATATATTTTTTTTACATTTTGGGGAAATTTGTGTGGGTGTAAAATTTGCTATTTTTTTCACTGTTAGATTGAAAATGGAGAATCTAATCCAGACTTCACAAAAAAAATTTATAGCACGGTCCAAAAAAAAGAAAAAAAAAAATGATTTAACCTTTTATTGATTTTACACATTTAGAAAAAACGATGAGTCTCTCCAATTTAGATGTAAAATATCTAATCAATATCTAGGACTCGGGCCCGACTGACCGGAAAAGCACGAGTAGGACTGCCAAAGCCTCCATAAAGAATTCATGATCCTAATTTTAGAGGAGTGTCCCTATCACCAGGTCAAACGTGGGCAGTTTGTGCTTTCTGCTCTCAGAGTATTAAGTTTGTTGTTCTTTATTAGATCTGCCATACGGTTTCAGAGTTATGAGCCTTTTTATTTAGTACTATTTTTTTAATAAGTGTTTACTAAGGGGCGTGGCTTACAGGTTAATTATGCAACACAGCCTAGACACGCCCCTGAGGATCCTATGAGCCACTCTCGCTTTATAAAGACCATAAAAATTAGCACTAAAAGCTTCATATCTCTAGAACACTACTTATTTTTGTCATCTACAAGAAAAGAGGAGCAAACATGGGAGTAGGGAAATGTAGGTAAGTACTACTGATGAATCTTGGAGATATCTCCAAGTCCTCCCATCCTGTATATCGGGAGAATCGGTTTTCTTGACCATTGTTAAACACTCCAGAAGGAAGTAGATAATTTTGATAGGTGGCCGTCTCCTCCACTGTAGTATATGGGAACTGTGAAATGCCGAGATATTACTACAACCACCATAATTAATAGGGAGCGTCACATTCATGAATGGTCTCCTCCTCCCTGGAGTAAAAACTGAGGGAAAACGAGGACCCCCATTCTCCAAAAATGTGGGAACCCTGAAAAGTAAAACCTGCATATTTCAGATATTTATGCCACCAGTGTCTCAGATGGTAATAACTCTTTTAATTTTATTGCAGCCATTAAAGGAGCATAACTCATCAGATTTCACAGTACAAACAGAATATACTAATATAATAGATCTCTCACACCTGATGAGGCTGGTGTACTTACTTTGAAAATCCATATTAGAATGGCAGTTTAATCTTTAATACAACTGTAATTCAGTCTCTGCCCACCGAGTTTGACTGACAGCTCCTCATTGTTCTTTCTTCTTTGTTGCTGAATCTCTGTCCTCTTAGACTGGCTGATGATGCAGATTTTTTTTTATGTCCCCCCTCTCATGCTGCTGCTTCATTTCCACCAGACTAGTCTGATTGACAGTTCCTCAAAGTCTCGCCTCCCTCCTTTGCTTCTGAAGCTACATCCACCAAGCCCGATAGTCCCTCAGTGTCCCTCCTCCTCTGTTGCTGCTGACTTGCCTCCTTCCTCGTCTGATGGACAGCTCCTCAGTGTCCCTCCTCCTCTGTTGCTACTGACTTGCCACCCTCCATGCCTAATGGACAGCTCCTCAGAGTTCCTCCTCCTCTGTTGCTGCTGACTAGCCACCCTCCTTGTCTGATGGACAGCTCCTCAGTGTCCCTCCTCCTCTGTTGCTGCTGACTCCCCACCCTCCTCATCTAATGGACAGCATCTCAGTGTCCCTCCTCCTCTGTTGCTGCTGACTTACCACCCTCCTCGTCTGATTGACAGCTCCTCAGTGTCTCTCCTCCTCTGTTGCTGCTGACTCCCCACCCTCCTCATCTAATGGACAGCATCTCAGTGTCCCTCCTCCTCTGTTGCTGCTGACTTACCACCCTCCTCGTCTGATTGACAGCTCCTCAGTGTCTCTCCTCCTCTGTTGCTGCTGACTCCCCACCCTCCTTCCCTGATGGACAGCTCCTTAGTGCCCCCTCCTCCTCTGTTGCTGCTAACTCACCACCCTCCTTGCCTGATGGACAGCTCCTTAGTGCCCCTCCTCCTCTGTTGCTGCTGACTCACCACCCTCCTTGCCTGATGGACATTTCCTCAGTACCCCTCCTCCTCTGTTGCTGCTGACTGGCCACCCTCCTCACGGGATGGACAGCTCCTCAGTGCCCCTCCTCCCGGCTGCTGCTGAGATCTCACACTGCTCAATACAAGCTGCAGCTGTCAGCCATGGTTAGAGTGCGGACACTGAATAGACTTGGGGAGCTTACTCATTCTTCTGATGGACTCATAAAATGTTCAATGTTCAGTCGGACATGTACGTACACCAGCCTCGTCAGGTATAAGACATCTATTGATACCGTATACAGTTGGTATTATCAAATCGTGTGACATATCTGCTTTAAGTAAGGTTCAACATTACTGTGTAGCCCCATGGACCAATAAAATAAGTACACCCCTGTTTTAGAGGGTATTAAAAAGGAAATTAAATATCACATGGAACCCAAAGCAAATTATAGTGACTGAATGAAACTTTAGCTTTGGACAATACTATTTGTTAGAAAGGTGCTATGCAAATCAGCAGATAGCAGTGTCCCCCTCGCTGGGACCTCCAGCGATCAGCCAGCAGTAAGTGTTGTATTTCCCTGAAGCGCCACCACAGGAGAAATTAGGTATTACACAGTGTCCGTTCACATCACTGGGTGGTCTGTGTAGTACAGGACAGGTCGGGTCCTCCAGCCCTGGAGACGCTCTTGATGACCGCTCTCCGCACTAGTCATTGGTTTCCTTGGGAGTGAATAGCCACATTTTTCGAAGGGCTGATCTGAACTAATATAACGCTCCATTATAATAATATGCAATCTAATGGAGATCCAGACAGTTATGATAGGCTCTGCATTTAGTCGCTGACCATTAGAGGGGCTTTGCAATGCTAGAAAATTGAGGGATTAAGTGGGGGAGGTGGGGGTAAGACTGCCAGCACTCCCTGCAATCAGTACTGCATCCCCTCCAGGCAAAGTCCCATACTTTTCTGTACTTGGAATAACAACTTTGAATGGGCCTGAGCTGCAGTACCAGTTTCAGCCACTGCAAGGAGTATGGCGCTGTGCCTTGTAAACGAAGAAGCAAATGTGACACTCTTTGCTGATCGTCAGGTGATCAGATCACATCCCAAGAGTCCAAACCCACTGATCAGATATTCCCCGAAATTTACTCCAAAAAAAAAAAGTGCAAACATAATGATAAATTACCACCAGGTGTATAAAATCATCAAACATAATTTACATACTATACAAATGTGAAAAAAAAAAACGTAGAATTTCGGTGTAAGGTGTGAGGAGCCATACTGCAGATGAGCCGCCTTTCCATACAGATTTTAGCTGGCACATTCAGGAGGATACAGATGTTAGGTGTCATGTACCAGCTCACACCACCTCCAAGATGCAGCGGGCATCAGTTGGCCGTGCAGGGGGAGCTGGCACCGCAGCCGGAGCAGCTGGCACCGCAGCCGGAGACTTTCGCCCTCACTGATGCGTTCATGCACGGCCGCCAGCATCAATCTCTCTCTAGAAGCGAGGACAAAATGAGCAGTGAGTCAGCGAGAGAGAAAGTCCTTGAGGCCAAATCTAGTTATTCCCGTCACTGGATCCGGGCAGATGCGATGCCCTCCTGGGTGATGTGTGCTGGCGTCACGTGCGGCCCACTTACACTGGATCTACAGATTTCATCATGGGAGCAAGAACCGCAGGCCGAGCCCAGAACCCAAGATGCACAGGACGATATTCATTATAAAGATTTTTATTTTACTTTTTTTTAATATATTTGTTTTTAATGGCACAACATACATGACGCTTTTTGGAGGCATTTTTTTTTGGGGGGGGGGGGGGGGGCTAAAAAAAAAATGTAAACAATTATAAACAGCTAAGTTTGCAAGCTGTATGATTCTCCAGAGCTGCACTCACTATTCTGCTGGTGCAGTCACTGTGTAGATACGTTACATTACTTATCCTGTACTGATCCTGAGTTACATCCTGTATTATACTCCAGAGCTGCACTCACTATTCTGCTGGTGCAGTCACTGTGTACATACATTACATTACTGATCCTGAGTTACCTCCTGTATTATACTCCAGAGCTGCACTCACTATTCTGCTGGTGCAGTCACTGTGTACATACATTACATTACTGATCCTGAGTTACATCCTGTATTATACTCCAGAGCTGCACTCACTATTCTGCTGGTGCAGTCACTGTGTACATACATTACATTACTGATCCTGAGTTACATCCTGTATTATACTCCAGAGCTGCACTCACTATTCTGCTGGTGCAGTCACTGTGTACATACATTACATTACTGGTCCTGAGTTAATTCCTGTATTATACACCAGAGCTGCGCTCACTATTCTGCTGGCACACAATATGCTTTTCCTACATTAGATTACAGGGAACGGCTTCAGCATTTAATCTCATTTTCATTCTCGTGTGTTCTCCATCATGGGATTTTGCCCTGACGACATACTGATAACGGGACAATGGAGAAGTGATCATTACATGAAGTCAAAATTTGTAGAACTTTTAATTCCGCATCAATATTAGCTAAAGGTTTTACCAGCGTTTTGTTTTGTTTTTTACATAGGACTGCCTTGTCTATTAGAAGTCTGTCCTATGTAAAACCTATGGACATAGACATTTACAGTGTATTGTTAGGACAGGTCATACATGTTAGGGAGGAGCAGAGCATGATAGGAATTTGTCATTTGGGCAGGGCGCTGAGCGTTATGCCAGGGCCACACACCGCCATGTGTCAGCGTCATTCCAGCCAATTACTGTTATATTGACCCGCTGCCAAAAGCAACCGCAACTCCAACTCCTACAATCCTGCGGGATTCTGGTCGCAGTTTTTAATCCGCACGGGACCCTCTGCCCTAAACACCAATGAAGGTAGCGCGTGATAGGCTTTTGAGCCAGACAAATGGTTTTGGTGGCTCCACGTGTCGCCCTGCTGCCACATCCCCTACATCATGCACTTGGATCTGCTCCGGAGTCACGTTCTCCATAGGGTTACATTCACACCTGTCGGATTTGTCAATGGCAATTTTGACAATGGAAGTAGTAGAAATACCAGTGGGGTTGACACTCAGATCTCAGGGTTTACTTTCCTGAAAGTGCAAAGCCCCTTTAAGGGCAAAAAAAAAAATTCGGAACTCCGCGGAAAAACACTTTTGGTTTGTGTCGCCATTGTCTGAGACTAGTAACTTTATCGTTTGGGCAATGGATCTGTGTGAGGACTTGTTCCTTTTGTGTGATGCTGAAGCTTTTATTGGTATTTTGGGGAACAGACAACGAATTTAATCCTTTTTGTTGCATTTTTCTTTATGACATTTATTGTGCGAGTTACATATTGAACTTTCAGGGATGCAGCCGTATCAATATATATTTTTTGCTTGTTTTGCTTTTTTTACTTAATTTTTATCTGGACAAGAGCAGGAATGATTTGATTTTCTTTACATCACTAACATTTTTAAAACCTTTTATTTTTACATAACATTTTATTTTTTACTTAAAAGGGGTATTTTCCATCTCCAAGATCCTATCCTGATATGTAGTCGATGTAATAATAATAATAATATTAGCAAATACCTCCAATTAGAAATGTAGTATAGTTCTTCAGATTCGCTATGTCACTTACCTCGTGTGCATTAGCTTAGATATCCATAGTTACGACCACTAAGAGCTGTCTAACTAACAAACTGTTACTATATGAGTGGTCATAACCATGGATACCTAAGCTACTGTAATGCCCTGCACATGAGGTAAGTGACATAGCGAATCAGAAGAACTATACTACATTTCTAATTGGAGGTATTTGCTAATATTATTATTATTACACCTTCTACATATTATAGGATCTTGGCGATGGGATTACCCCTTTAAGCCTGCGATCGGTTGACAGTATATAGGACAAATATATAGTATAAATCACAGTCTCCTATGAAGCCCAGGCTTCACAGAAGTACCAAGAGGTCAGCGACATTGGCCTTTAGCCACCATGCCATCCCATTGGCACCCCACGCTCATGTAGAACTGACGCACTGTGACGTAAATGCAGCTGTCAGTGACAGACGGTGGCATTTCAAGGGGTTAAGCAGCAATAGGAGCTAGCTCTAATTGCTGCTGGTATAAGCAGACGCCGGCTGTGAAATACAGCAGACGCCTGCCCAGTTTTGAGCTTGCCGCACACACCCAAACCTGATCTATGATAGATATCAGCACTATGGAGCATGAAGGGGTTACATCCTAAAGTTATAGCGGGTCTGCCGGCAGAGGTATACATTGGGAGGACCCCAAGATTTACCGCCGGAAGCAACAATTCTGTATATATACATTCCCTACAGGGTTCCTCCCAGAAAGAGACCCGCAACGACAGGGCTGCGCCGCTGCCTAGACAGCCATTATTGGACCTTTTAGGTACCCACTGAAGACCAGTGAGAGCGGAAAGGGGGAGAAGATGTTCCCAGCGGCCATGGTTTGGCTCCGGCCATGGAACATGTTGCATGCATGCTCTTACGCCAACACGGCGCTCCCAGAGGAGGCATGTGACATGACACCATACAGGGGCAGCCAGTCTGTGCAGAGACGCTGAAAAGGGTCAGAGCAAGAGGCTGGAAACACAAACAGTGCGGAGCAGGAAACAACAGCGAGCAAACAGGATCCCGAGCGACGTCTCCACACATTTCTGTTACAGGACGTTTCCCCCTACGGCGCTGATTACTGGTCCAAAAAGTCCAGGGACAGGGTCCAATCTGGGAATATTGTAGCCCAAAGTCCTGACTGATACATCTGACTTATACGGATGGACGAGACCGGATATAATTGTAAGAAACTGGCTAAGAATTAATCACTTATACAGGGCTCCAACCTCCGGAGGTAAACTGACAGCGATCATTTCCAAAACACAAAGTATATTAAAAAGTGGAGGATTGGCTTCCATTATGCTTTGCTTAAAGAGAACCAGTCACCAGGAGCAAAGTGTCCAGTTTTTGCTCCTATTTCCCTCCCGCCGCTCCCCTGAGTATTACAATTTTTTTATTTTTAAATCCGCCATAAGGTTCCAGAGATAGGGGCCTTTTTATGTAGTGCAAATTTTAATGGTCAAAGGGGAGTGGCTTAGAGGGATCCTTGGGGGCGTGTCTTTAGGCAGCTCTGCAGTAGCTTAGGTACCACTACTCATATGGTGACAGTTAGCTGTTAGTGGTAGTAGCCATGGATACCTAAGCTGCTGCAATGCCCTGTACATGGAGTAAGCTAATCAGGAGAACTATACTACATTTCTAATTGGAGGTCTTTGCGAATATTATTATTATTACTACACCTACTACATATTGGGATAGGATCTTGGAGACGGGAATACCCCTTTAATGGTATGTCCTGTATACACCATTTCTTACCTTATTCAGCTTCCCGAGCGATGAGATAAGATCGGCCCATTCAGTGGACGACTCAAAGTTCCTAAGCGCCTTCTCGATGACGGAGGAATAATTCCTGTATCTGTAATCTCCCAGCAGCTCTTGCTCTTCGGGGTCCATTTTTCATCCTTTCTGGAGGACGCCCTACAATACAGATACAAGGTGAGGCCGGTCTCCAACATAACAACCAATCTAAGGTAGCATCCATATATCAGAGCAGCCATTATCATCGCAGGCCAGCCAGCACGAGCATCAATGGTCAGAGACTACTCACGATGCCCGTAAGGGGGTACACAGGTGATCGGCTGTATTGCGCCCACCATAGAATTGAGTGGGGAGAGTCGTAAATGTACTCAGCCTCCTCTTCATTCCTTGAATAGATGAAAAAATGAAGCAACTTTCCAAAAGAAAAAAAAAAAATCTTAATAAAAAATGTCCTTTCGTTTTGTGTCGGCAGCTCCATTCCAGACTATGCATCTCCATGGTAACAGACTACAAACAAACTATGTAGTCAGATCCTGCAGTCAGGATTTTTTTATTTTTTTTTACTTCTGGCTAAAATGATGTTAGAAAGCATGACTACAGGATCAGACTACATAAGGTTCTGTTGTAGTCTGTAACCAAGGAGATGCACAGGCAGCGTAGGAGCTGTATACACAGAACGGTAGGACGTTTTTAATTAAGACCTATAGGAAGGTTGCTTCATTTTTCGTTTTAGATTTATTAGGACACTTGAAAAAAAAAAAAAAAAAAAAAAACTGGACATACCTAATCATTAAAAAAATATAGGGATTTTCTTGTAGATGGACAGACGTTTCAGAAACGACAAGAAATGGCCATCTTTAAGTTTTTCTATAAAGTGTTCCAAAAAAAAAAAAATCACAGTTCAATATAAAAAGAAAAATAACTTTGCAAATTTCTTGCTGGACCGTTTTTTTATTATTTTATATTTCTTTTTTATGTCGCTTTCTCGATTTGTATACAAACACTGATTAAAAAAACGTACATTGGTTTCCCATTGGAATAGAATGTTTCAAGCTCCACCCTTATTTAAGTCATGTGATCAGTCATCTGAGCTCCCACAATGCACTGCTTCGGATATAAATATTGATATGTGACATCATGGCAATAGATACACAGCTGAGCGCTAAGGGCCTACAGGGGCGAGCAACATTTCTTTTGGGTGAATGTTTCCCATAGATGAATATATTTATTTTAAGCAAAGATGAATTGAAATAAAATATTAAAAAAATATATATGTGAAAAGGATTTTTTTAACCTACAATTAATATTGTATTATTTTAACTGTACGATGGATTTTTTTTTTTTCAAACAGGGTGTTTTATATATAAAGGTTTGTTTTTTTTCCTTCTGCTATTTTTCTCAAGAACCTATCAAATGCTAAAATGGATTCAGACATGTCAATTTGGTCAGCGTTTTCTAGGGTATGTGCACATGGATGTGTTTTTTTTTTTCAGGCGGATTCCGCCGTGAATCCACCTGGAAAAGCGCCCCAAAAAAAAAAAATAGAAAAATAAAGTAAAAAACAGATTCTTGAAAAAAAAAGCCTGTTTAAAGTACAAAAATAAAAAAATATATAAAAAAATATTAAATTTTATTAGGCCAAGATGTTAAAAAAAAAAAGTAAAGGAAGCACAAAAAACAGAAGTATGTATTGAAAAAAATAAATAAAAATGGAGCTTTTAGAATATGTTCACACGGAGTTTTTTTTTTTGTGGCTTCTGCTCTTAAATCACAAAAACTTGACACTGAAGTCAAAAGGCTACGAAAAAAAAGTAGAATAAAAACTACATCAGAGCTTAAAGGGGAGTTCCCATCTCCAAGATCCTATCCCAATATGTCGTAGGTGTAATAATAATATTAGCAAATACCTTCAATTAGAAATGTAGTATAGTTCTTCTGATTCGATATGTCACTTACCCCATGTGCAGGGCATTGCAGTAGCTTAGGCATCTATGGTCACGACCACTAACAACTAACTGTCATTTTATGAGTGGTCGTAACTGTGGATACCTAAGCTATTGTAATGCCCTGTATAAGGGGTAAGTGACATAGCCAATCAGAAGAACTATACTACATTTCTAATTGGAGGTATTTGCTAATATTATTAATATTACACCTACTACGTATCAGGATAGGATGTTGGAGATGGCAATACCCCTTTAAAACCACATAAAAAAAAAAAACAATGTGAGTTTCTCTTGAAAACAAATTGCAGATTTTGATGTGGAAACGCTACGTAATCTTAAAGATTGAAACAAGACAGTTTTTTTCTTTCATTTTGTGGATTTTCCAGATCCAGAAGATCTGGACAGAAAATCTCCTGTTATTTAAAAAAAAAAAAAAAAAAAAAAAAAGCTGTGTCTGTATTATGATTTATACATACAGACCAAGTAACGTCTGGCCACGATTTTTTTTTAATGTTTTTAAGAAGAAAAAAATAGAAAGTTAAAAAAAAAAAATGACAAAAGATAAAAGTATTGCAAAAAAATAAAAAATTGCAAAAAATAAAAATGTTAAAGCCACAAAAATACTGCGGGTGAAACCGCCCTTATTGATTTACTGGATGACTCCTCGCACTACAAGTCCCAGGATGCAGGACGCTGCAGATGACAAGACACAGTCGCTCACGTAGTGATTACATGAGACTAATTCCGGCAGAGCAGAAGGATGTAAAGTCCTAATCCCTAATCTGCACAGATGAAACGGACTTTGACATTTATTACACCGGTAATTACTTACTTTTACTGACACATTCATGTGTAAGAAAACTTCCCAGAAGTGACTTACTAATACGGTGATCGACATAACCACCGTATATTTATTGTGTATATGACACCGGAAGAGTTGTCATAGGGACATAGAAGCATTAGAATACTAATTTCCTGCAGTTAAATATATAATTTTTCACGTTGCTCAAGTATATTAAAAAGCTTCTGTTAACCGGAAGAGTTGTCATAGGGACATGGAGGTATTTTAATAAACGTTTTAAGAGCGGATAGTGCAGCCACTAAATATTCTATACAACTTCTGGAGGTTCCTACAGCTCTTTGCATCAGTTTCACCAGTGACAGGAATGTTTGTCATAGGGACAGCTCACATAGAGCATATATTTCTATTTTTCAAATTCTCCAGGTGCAGCAAAACGGAAGCTCAAACAGAGGAGGGCCGGGGCACAAATATTTACAGACTTCCTATTCAATGACTGCAAATGTTAAAAAAAACACACAGAGCAGCAGAAGCTCAGCTGTGCGCAGCAGGAATGTGGGGGGACATAATGCAGAGAGTTCATGGTAGGGAAACGCCGCAGATCGATAGTACGCGTGACATTCCAGCATGTACAATGCCGCAGTGTCCAACATAATCACAGCTACACCAAGGCACGAAGCCGCCCTCCTGGGCCAGGCCAGGCCGATACTGGGAAAGCTGGGTGATGACCAATCTGATACTGGGAAAGCTGGGTGATGACCAATCTGATACTGGGAAAGCTGGGTGATGACCAATCTGATACTGGGAAAGCAGGGTGATGACCAATCTGATACTGGGAAAGCTGGGTGATGACCAATCTGATACTGGGAAAGCTGGGTGATGACCAATCTGATAGTGCTCACTCAGCTTTCCCAGTATCATCAAGAACCTGTCAAGGGCCGCGTTCACATGTTGCGACTGCAGTGAGTTCTTTTGTGGCAACAGCAAAAAATCCAAAAAAACGCAACACTTAATAAAATCCACATCCACAGATGTAGAGATCACTATAGAGGAGATAATACACAGATGTAGAGATCACTATAGAGGAGATAATACACAGATGTAGAGATCACTATAGAGGAGATAATGCACAGATGTAGAGATCACTATAGAGGAGATAATGCACAGATGTAGAGATCACTATAGAGGAGATAATGCACAGATGTAGAGATCACTATAGAGGAGATAATACACAGATGTAGAGGTCACTATACAGGAGATAATACACAGATGTAGAGATCACTATAGAGGAGATAATGCACAGATGTAGAGATCACTATAGAGGAGATAATACACAGATGTAGAGATCACTATAGAGGAGATAATACACAGATGTAGAGATCACTATAGAGGAGATAATACACAGATGTAGAGGTCGCTATAGAGGAGATAATACACAGATGTAGAGATCACTATACAGGAGATAATACACAGATGTAGAGGTCACTATAGAGGAGATAATACACAGATGTAGAGGTCGCTATAGAGGAGATAATACACAGATGTAGAGATCACTATACAGGAGATAATACACAGATGTAGAGATCACTATAGAGGAGATAATACACAGATGTAGAGGTCGCTATAGAGGAGATAATACACAGATGTAGAGATCACTATACAGGAGATAATACACAGATGTAGAGATCACTATAGAGGAGATAATGCACAGATGTAGAGATCACTATAGAGGAGATAATACACAGATGTAGAGATCACTATAGAGGAGATAATACACAGATGTAGAGATCACTATAGAGGAGATAATACACAGATGTAGAGATCACTATAGAGGAGATAATACACAGATGTAGAGATCACTATAGAGGAGATAATACACAGATGTAGAGATCACTATAGAGGAGATAATACACAGATGTAGAGATCACTATAGAGGAGATAATACACAGATGTAGAGATCACTATAGAGGAGATAATACACAGATGTAGAGATCACTATAGAGGAGATAATACACAGATGTAGAGATCACTATAGAGGAGATAATACACAGATGTAGAGATCACTATAGAGGAGATAATACACAGATGTAGAGATCACTATAGAGGAGATAATACACAGATGTAGAGATCTCTATAGAGGAGATAATACACAGATGTAGAGATCACTATAGAGGAGATAATGCACAGATGTAGAGGTCACTATAGAGGAGATAATGCACAAATGTAGAGGTCACTATAGAGGAGATAATGCACAAATGTAGAGGTCACTATAGAGGAGATAATACACAGATGTAGAGATCACTATAGAGGAGATAATACACAGATGTAGAGATCACTATAGAGGAGATAATGCACAGATGTAGAGATCACTATAGAGGTGATAATACACAGATGTAGAGATCACTATAGAGGTGATAATACACAGATGTAGAGATCACTATAGAGGAGATAATACACAGATGTAGAGATCACTATAGAGGTGATAATACACAGATGTAGAGATCACTATAGAGGAGATAATACACAGATGTAGAGATCACTATAGAGGAGATAATGCAAAGATGTAGAGATCACTATAGAGGAGATAATGCACAGATGTAGAGATCACTATAGAGGAGATAATGCACAGATGTAGAGATCACTATAGAGGAGATAATACACAGATGTAGCGATCACTATAGAGGAGATAATGCACAGATGTAGAGATCACTATAGAGGAGATAATACACAGATGTAGAGATCACTATAGAGGAGAGAATACACAGATGTAGAGATCACTATAGAGGAGACAATACACAGATGTAGAGATCACTATAGAGGAGATAATACACAGATGTAGAGATCACTATAGAGGAGAGAATACACAGATGTAGAGCTCACTTTAGAGGAGATAATGCACAGATGTAGAGATCACTATAGAGGAGATAATACACAGATGTAGAGATCACTATAGAGGAGATAATGCACAGATGTAGAGATCACTATAGAGGAGATAATACACAGATGTAGAGATCACTATAGAGGAGATAATACACAGATGTAGAGATCACTATAGAGGAGATAATACACAGATGTAGAGGTCACTATAGAGGAGATAATACACAGATGTAGAGGTCACTATACAGGAGATAATACACAGATGTAGAGATCACTATAGAGGAGATAATACACAGATGTAGAGATCACTATAGAGGAGATAATACACAGATGTAGAGATCACTATAGAGGAGATAATGCACAGATGTAGAGATCACTATAGAGGAGATAATACACAGATGTAGAGATCACTATAGAGGAGATAATACACAGATGTAGAGATCACTATAGAGGAGATAATACACAGATGTAGAGATCACTATAGAGGAGATAATACACAGATGTAGAGATCACTATAGAGGAGATAATGCACAGATGTAGAGATCACTATAGAGGAGATAATGCACAGATGTAGAGATCACTATAGAGGAGATAATGCACAGATGTAGAGATCACTATAGAGGAGATAATACACAGATGTAGAGATCACTATAGAGGAGATAATGCACAGATGTAGAGATCACTATAGAGGAGATAATGCACAGATGTAGAGATCACTATAGAGGAGATAATGCACAGATGTAGAGATCACTATAGAGGAGATAATGCACAGATGTAGAGATCACTATAGAGGAGATAATGCACAGATGTAGAGATCACTATAGAGGAGATAATGCACAGATGTAGAGATCACTATAGAGGAGATAATGCACAGATGTAGAGATCACTATAGAGGAGATAATACACAGATGTAGAGGTCGCTATAGAGGAGATAATGCACAGATGTAGAGATCACTATAGAGGAGATAATGCACAGATGTAGAGATCACTATAGAGGAGATAATGCACAGATGTAGAGATCACTATAGAGGAGATAATGCACAGATGTAGAGGTCGCTATAGAGGAGATAATGCACAGATGTAGAGATCACTATAGAGGAGATAATACACAGATGTAGAGGTCGCTATAGAGGAGATAATGCACAGATGTAGAGATCACTATAGAGGTGATAATACACAGATGTAGAGATCACTATAGAGGAGATAATGCACAGATGTAGAGGTCGCTATAGAGGAGATAATGCACAGATGTAGAGATCACTATAGAGGAGATAATACACAGATGTAGAGGTCGCTATAGAGGAGATAATGCACAGATGTAGAGATCACTATAGAGGAGATAATGCACAGATGTAGAGATCACTATAGAGGAGATAATACACAGATGTAGAGATCACTATAGAGGAGATAATACACAGATGTAGAGATCACTATAGAGGAGATAATGCACAGATGTAGAGATCACTATAGAGGAGATAATACACATGTAGAGATCACTATAGAGGAGATAATACACAGATGTAGAGGTCACTATAGAGGAGATAATGCACAGATGTAGAGATCACTATAGAGGAGATAATGCACAGATGTAGAGATCACTGTAGAGGAGATAATACACAGATGTAGAGATCACTATAGAGCAGAGATGTCAAACTTAGATACACAGAAGACCAAAATTTAAAACGTGGAAAAACTCAAGGGCCAACCTTGATATTTATTAAAAACTTTTATAGAATTGAGGAAGTTTTTCCTTATCATCAAATATAATGAATAAACTTTTCATATGGAAACAAACTTAAAGGGGGTCGTCCCACGAACAAAGTACATTTTAAATAACAGATCTTAGAATAAAATTAACACAATCACAAAGGGTGCATACTGGGCTAATATAATATGTTATGTAAGAGCAGTAAAACCATATGGCCCAATGGCGTAATATAAATATGTAATAACAAAGGATAAAAAAGCTTTCATTAATAAATAATACAGATAATAAAGTAGGATACCAACAAAAGTGCCCCCTAAACACAGCATGATACCCCCACAGTGAATTCCTCCACACGCATGGTCACACGGTATGATGACCCTACAGTAACCCCCCAGCAAAGTATGGTGACCCATCACAGTATGATG
This sequence comes from Phyllobates terribilis, assembly GCF_046119375.1. Classification (NCBI taxonomy): domain Eukaryota; kingdom Metazoa; phylum Chordata; class Amphibia; order Anura; family Dendrobatidae; genus Phyllobates; species Phyllobates terribilis. The sequence continues at coordinate 936,244,505 of NW_027362762.1, read as the reverse complement.
CGCAAATTGTGTTCCTCCATACAGTATAATGGGCCCCGCGTGGTCCTCCATACAGTATAATGGGCCCCGCGTGGTCCTCCATACAGAATCGTGGGCCCCGCGTGGTCCTCCATACAGAATCGTGGGCCCCGCGTGGTCCGCCAGACAGAATCGTGGGCCCCGCGTGGTCCGCCAGACAGAATCGTGGGCCCCGCGTGGTCCGCCAGACAGAATCGTGGGCCCCGCATAGTCCGCCAGACAGAATCGTGGGCCCCGCATAGTCCGCCAGACAGAATCGTGGGCCCCGCATAGTCCGCCAGACAGAATCGTGGGCCCCGCATAGTCCGCCAGACAGAATCGTGGGCCCCGCATAGTCCGCCAGACAGAATCGTGGGCCCCGCATAGTCCGCCAGACAGAATCGTGGGCCCCGCATAGTCCGCCAGACAGAATCGTGGGCCCCGCATAGTCCGCCATACAGAATCGTGGGCCCCGCATAGTCCGCCATACAGAATCGTGGGCCCCGCATAGTCCGCCATACAGAATCGTGGGCCCCGCATAGTCCGCCATACAGAATCGTGGGCCCCACATAGTCCGCCATACAGAATCGTGGGCCCCACATAGTCCGCCATACAGAATCGTGGGCCCCACATAGTCCGCCATACAGAATCGTGGGCCCCACATAGTCCGCCATACAGAATCGTGGGCCCCACATAGTCCGCCATACAGAATCGTGGGCCCCACATAGTCCGCCATACAGAATCGTGGGCCCCACATAGTCCGCCATACAGAATCGTGGGCCCCACATAGTCCGCCATACAGAATCGTGGGCCCCACATAGTCCGCCATACAGAATCGTGGGCCCCACATAGTCCGCCATACAGAATCGTGGGCCCCACATAGTCCGCCATACAGAATCGTGGGCCCCACATAGTCCGCCATACAGAATCGTGGGCCCCACATAGTCCGCCATACAGAATCGTGGGCCCCACATAGTCCGCCATACAGAATCGTGGGCCCCACATAGTCCGCCATACAGAATCGTGGGCCCCACATAGTCCTCCATACAGAATCGTGGGCCCCACATAGTCCTCCATACAGAATCGTGGGCCCCACATAGTCCTCCATACAGAATCGTGGGCCCCACATAGTCCTCCATACAGAATCGTGGGCCCCACATAGTCCTCCATACAGAATCGTGGGCCCCACATAGTCCTCCATACAGAATCGTGGGCCCCACATAGTCCTCCATACAGAATCGTGGGCCCCACATAGTCCTCCATACAGAATCGTGGGCCCCACATAGTCCTCCATACAGAATCGTGGGCCCCACATAGTCCTCCATACAGAATCGTGGGCCCCACATAGTCCTCCATACAGAATCGTGGGCCCCACATAGTCCTCCATACAGAATCGTGGGCCCCACATAGTCCTCCATACAGAATCGTGGGCCCCACATAGTCCTCCATACAGAATCGTGGGCCCCACATAGTCCTCCATACAGAATCGTGGGCCCCACATAGTCCTCCATACAGAATCGTGGGCCCCACATAGTCCTCCATACAGAATCGTGGGCCCCACATAGTCCTCCATACAGAATCGTGGGCCCCACATAGTCCTCCATACAGAATCGTGGGCCCCACATAGTCCTCCATACAGAATCGTGGGCCCCACATAGTCCTCCATACAGAATCGTGGGCCCCACATAGTCCTCCATACAGAATCGTGGGCCCCACATAGTCCTCCATACAGAATCGTGGGCCCCACATAGTCCTCCATACAGAATCGTGGGCCCCACATAGTCCTCCATACAGAATCGTGGGCCCCACATAGTCCTCCATACAGAATCGTGGGCCCCACATAGTCCTCCATACAGAATCGTGGGCCCCACATAGTCCTCCATACAGAATCGTGGGCCCCACATAGTCCTCCATACAGAATCGTGGGCCCCACATAGTCCTCCATACAGAATCGTGGGCCCCACATAGTCCTCCATACAGAATCGTGGGCCCCACATAGTCCTCCATACAGAATCGTGGGCCCCACATAGTCCTCCATACAGAATCGTGGGCCCCACATAGTCCTCCATACAGAATCGTGGGCCCCACATAGTCCTCCATACAGAATCGTGGGCCCCACATAGTCCTCCATACAGAATCGTGGGCCCCACATAGTCCTCCATACAGAATCGTGGGCCCCACATAGTCCTCCATACAGAATCGTGGGCCCCACATAGTCCTCCATACAGAATCGTGGGCCCCACATAGTCCTCCATACAGAATCGTGGGCCCCACATAGTCCTCCATACAGAATCGTGGGCCCCACATAGTCCTCCATACAGAATCGTGGGCCCCACATAGTCCTCCATACAGAATCGTGGGCCCCACATAGTCCTCCATACAGAATCGTGGGCCCCACATAGTCCTCCATACAGAATCGTGGGCCCCACATAGTCCTCCATACAGAATCGTGGGCCCCACATAGTCCTCCATACAGAATCGTGGGCCCCACATAGTCCTCCATACAGAATCGTGGGCCCCACATAGTCCTCCATACAGAATCGTGGGCCCCACATAGTCCTCCATACAGAATCGTGGGCCCCACATAGTCCTCCATACAGAATCGTGGGCCCCACATAGTCCTCCATACAGAATCGTGGGCCCCACATAGTCCTCCATACAGAATCGTGGGCCCCACATAGTCCTCCATACAGAATCGTGGGCCCCACATAGTCCTCCATACAGAATCGTGGGCCCCACATAGTCCTCCATACAGAATCGTGGGCCCCACATAGTCCTCCATACAGAATCGTGGGCCCCACATAGTCCTCCATACAGAATCGTGGGCCCCACATAGTCCTCCATACAGAATCGTGGGCCCCACATAGTCCTCCATACAGAATCGTGGGCCCCACATAGTCCTCCATACAGAATCGTGGGCCCCACATAGTCCTCCATACAGAATCGTGGGCCCCACATAGTCCTCCATACAGAATCGTGGGCCCCACATAGTCCTCCATACAGAATCGTGGGCCCCACATAGTCCTCCATACAGAATCGTGGGCCCCACATAGTCCTCCATACAGAATCGTGGGCCCCACATAGTCCTCCATACAGAATCGTGGGCCCCACATAGTCCTCCATACAGAATCGTGGGCCCCACATAGTCCTCCATACAGAATCGTGGGCCCCACATAGTCCTCCATACAGAATCGTGGGCCCCACATAGTCCTCCATACAGAATCGTGGGCCCCACATAGTCCTCCATACAGAATCGTGGGCCCCACATAGTCCTCCATACAGAATCGTGGGCCCCACATAGTCCTCCATACAGAATCGTGGGCCCCACATAGTCCTCCATACAGAATCGTGGGCCCCACATAGTCCTCCATACAGAATCGTGGGCCCCACATAGTCCTCCATACAGAATCGTGGGCCCCACATAGTCCTCCATACAGAATCGTGGGCCCCACATAGTCCTCCATACAGAATCGTGGGCCCCACATAGTCCTCCATACAGAATCGTGGGCCCCACATAGTCCTCCATACAGAATCGTGGGCCCCACATAGTCCTCCATACAGAATCGTGGGCCCCACATAGTCCTCCATACAGAATCGTGGGCCCCACATAGTCCTCCATACAGAATCGTGGGCCCCACATAGTCCTCCATACAGAATCGTGGGCCCCACATAGTCCTCCATACAGAATCGTGGGCCCCACATAGTCCTCCATACAGAATCGTGGGCCCCACATAGTCCTCCATACAGAATCGTGGGCCCCACATAGTCCTCCATACAGAATCGTGGGCCCCACATAGTCCTCCATACAGAATCGTGGGCCCCACATAGTCCTCCATACAGAATCGTGGGCCCCACATAGTCCTCCATACAGAATCGTGGGCCCCACATAGTCCTCCATACAGAATCGTGGGCCCCACATAGTCCTCCATACAGAATCGTGGGCCCCACATAGTCCTCCATACAGAATCGTGGGCCCCACATAGTCCTCCATACAGAATCGTGGGCCCCACATAGTCCTCCATACAGAATCGTGGGCCCCACATAGTCCTCCATACAGAATCGTGGGCCCCACATAGTCCTCCATACAGAATCGTGGGCCCCACATAGTCCTCCATACAGAATCGTGGGCCCCACATAGTCCTCCATACAGAATCGTGGGCCCCACATAGTCCTCCATACAGAATCGTGGGCCCCACATAGTCCTCCATACAGAATCGTGGGCCCCACATAGTCCTCCATACAGAATCGTGGGCCCCACATAGTCCTCCATACAGAATCGTGGGCCCCACATAGTCCTCCATACAGAATCGTGGGCCCCACATAGTCCTCCATACAGAATCGTGGGCCCCACATAGTCCTCCATACAGAATCGTGGGCCCCACATAGTCCTCCATACAGAATCGTGGGCCCCACATAGTCCTCCATACAGAATCGTGGGCCCCACATAGTCCTCCATACAGAATCGTGGGCCCCACATAGTCCTCCATACAGAATCGTGGGCCCCACATAGTCCTCCATACAGAATCGTGGGCCCCACATAGTCCTCCATACAGAATCGTGGGCCCCACATAGTCCTCCATACAGAATCGTGGGCCCCACATAGTCCTCCATACAGAATCGTGGGCCCCACATAGTCCTCCATACAGAATCGTGGGCCCCACATAGTCCTCCATACAGAATCGTGGGCCCCACATAGTCCTCCATACAGAATCGTGGGCCCCACATAGTCCTCCATACAGAATCGTGGGCCCCACATAGTCCTCCATACAGAATCGTGGGCCCCACATAGTCCTCCATACAGAATCGTGGGCCCCACATAGTCCTCCATACAGAATCGTGGGCCCCACATAGTCCTCCATACAGAATCGTGGGCCCCACATAGTCCTCCATACAGAATCGTGGGCCCCACATAGTCCTCCATACAGAATCGTGGGCCCCACATAGTCCTCCATACAGAATCGTGGGCCCCACATAGTCCTCCATACAGAATCGTGGGCCCCACATAGTCCTCCATACAGAATCGTGGGCCCCACATAGTCCTCCATACAGAATCGTGGGCCCCACATAGTCCTCCATACAGAATCGTGGGCCCCACATAGTCCTCCATACAGAATCGTGGGCCCCACATAGTCCTCCATACAGAATCGTGGGCCCCACATAGTCCTCCATACAGAATCGTGGGCCCCACATAGTCCTCCATACAGAATCGTGGGCCCCACATAGTCCTCCATACAGAATCGTGGGCCCCACATAGTCCTCCATACAGAATCGTGGGCCCCACATAGTCCTCCATACAGAATCGTGGGCCCCACATAGTCCTCCATACAGAATCGTGGGCCCCACATAGTCCTCCATACAGAATCGTGGGCCCCACATAGTCCTCCATACAGAATCGTGGGCCCCACATAGTCCTCCATACAGAGTCGTGGGCCCCACATAGTCCTCCATACAGAATCGTGGGCCCCACATAGTCCTCCATACAGAATCGTGGGCCCCACATAGTCCTCCATACAGAATCGTGGGCCCCACATAGTCCTCCATACAGAATCGTGGGCCCCACATAGTCCTCCATACAGAATCGTGGGCCCCACATAGTCCTCCATACAGAATCGTGGGCCCCACATAGTCCTCCATACAGAATCGTGGGCCCCACATAGTCCTCCATACAGAATCGTGGGCCCCACATAGTCCTCCATACAGAATCGTGGGCCCCACATAGTCCTCCATACAGAATCGTGGGCCCCACATAGTCCTCCATACAGAATCGTGGGCCCCACATAGTCCTCCACAGAATCGTGGGCCCCACATAGTCCTCCATACAGAATCGTGGGCCCCACATAGTCCTCCATACAGAATCGTGGGCCCCACATAGTCCTCCATACAGAATCGTGGGCCCCACATAGTCCTCCATACAGAATCGTGGGCCCCACATAGTCCTCCATACAGAATCGTGGGCCCCACATAGTCCTCCATACAGAATCGTGGGCCCCACATAGTCCTCCATACAGAATCGTGGGCCCCACATAGTCCTCCATACAGAATCGTGGGCCCCACATAGTCCTCCATACAGAATCGTGGGCCCCACATAGTCCTCCATACAGTATAATAGCACCACATAGTCCTCCATACAGTATAATAGCACCACATAGTCCTCCATACAGAATAATGGGCCCACATAGTCCTCCATACAGTATAATAGCACCACATAGTCCTCCATACAGAATAATAGGCCCACATAGTCCTCCATACAGTATAATGGGCCCCACATAGTCCTCCATACAGTATAATGGGCCCCACATAGTCCTCCATACAGCATAATGGGCCCCACATAGTCCTCCATACAGCATAATGGCCCCACATAGTCCTCCATACAGAATAATGGCCCCACATAGTCCTTCATGCAGTATAATGGGCCCCACATAGTCCTCCATGCAGTATAATGGGCCCCACATAGTCCTCCATGCAGTATAATGGCCCCACATAGTCCTCCATGCAGTATAATGGGCCCCACATAGTCCTCCATACAGTATAATGGCCCCACATAGTCCTCCATACAGAATAATGGGCCCACATAGTCCTCCATACAGAATAATGGGCCCACATAGTCCTCCATACAGAATAATGGGCCCACATAGTCCTCCATACAGAATAATGGCCCCACATAGTCCTCCATACAGAATAATAGCACCACATAGTCCTCCATACAGTATAATAGCACCACATAGTCCCCCATACAGAATAATGGGCCCACATAGTCCTCCATACAGAATAATGGCCCCACATAGTCCTCCATACAGTATAATAGCACCACATAGTCCTCCATACAGTATAATAGCACCACATAGTCCCCCATACAGAATAATGGGCCCACATAGTCCTCCATACAGAATAATGGGCCCCACATAGTCCTCCGTACAGTATAATAGCACCACATAGTCCTCCATACAGTATAATGGGCCCCACATAGTCCTCCATACAGAATAATGGCCCCACATAGTCCTCCATACAGTATAATAGCACCACATAGTCCTCCATACAGTATAATAGCACCACATAGTCCCCCATACAGAATAATGGGCCCACATAGTCCTCCATACAGAATAATGGGCCCCACATAGTCCTCCATACAGTATAATAGCACCACATAGTCCCCCATACAGAATAATGGGCCCACATAGTCCTCCATACAGAATAATGGCCCCACATAGTCCTCCATACAGTATAATAGCACCACATAGTCCTCCATACAGTATAATGGCCCCACATAGTCCTCCATACAGAATAATGGGTTAACATAGTCCCCGGCCAAATACAATCACCCTGGGGGCCAGATGTGACATATGTGCTATACAGGGCGATATAGGTGGAGCGGTCACTATAGGCCGCGGCCCCACTATCAGTATTCGGTCAGTATTTTTTCTCAGGAGTGGGAGACAAAACCAGGAGTGGGTGATAAATGCAGAATTGGTGACTTGTTTCTATTATACCTTTTCTCTGATTGTTTCTCACCTGGTTTTGGCTCCAACTCCTGCGAAAAAATACTGACCGAATACTGACCAAATACTGATAGTGGGGCTGTGGCCATAGAGGGTGATGCAGGTGGAGGTCGCTATACAGTCCTGTACTCGGGCTGTACCATGTACCGTGCAGGTGGATGCAGGCAGTGATTGCGGGGGTCGCACACCTGTAATTTCAGTGTCCCCCCCTCACAGTGAGCTCTCCCGGGTCTGTCCCCACCTGTGTCGGTCGCTCCTCCTCCCTCCGGGCATCCAGCTCCTCTCCCGGGCACCAGCCGATGGAGATGCGGGCACTACTGGTGTGACAGACAGTACAGCACTGCCAGCAGGCGGCCCGACCACTCCTGCCAGGGGGGAGCTCCGCACTCCACACCCTGCCCCGTCTCTCTCCGAGCCACACCCCTACACTCTTCAGCTATTGATTTCTTCTCTACAATTTATCTCTAGAACAAATCGACTCCTAATGTCCCACAATACTTAACAAATCACTCATCGGAATAAAATAGGCAGGTCATCCGCATCCCCCCCGCTCAGCACTTGGTACGGTCGCACAGCTCAGCGAGTTCTTCAGGTTCTGCGGCGGGTGGTGACGTCACCCCTCCTCTATTTACCCCTTCGTGTCTGCACGTTATACAACATAAAGATGACACACAGGCTGACTGATCATTTCTGCTGTAGAACTACAAGTCTCAGCTGTAATGGGGAGAGTCCTGAATTACATGAAGGCATGCTATAGAAGAGCCAATCATTGCAGGAAACTCAGTTCATTATCGATTAACCTCTTCACCACCGAGCAATTTTTAATTTTCACGCCTTCGGGGGTTTCTTTTTCTTCCCCTTGTCTTAAGAGCCAGGATTTTTTTCTTATTATATTTATTATTATTATTATTATTATTATTATTATTTATTTTTATTATTATTTATTAATATTAGTTAATAATTTTATTAATAATATTATTGTTTATTATTATTTATTATTTTTATTATTAATAATTGTTTATTATTATTATTATTATTATTTTATTTTTATTTTTTTTTCAGAAGGTTAGGAGAAAGCAATTTAGATTTTTTTTATGATGTATCATTTTATATTTCGATATATCGCATGCGGCGAGGTCAAATATGCCCCCAATTACCAGGTGCCATTTATCATACTGGAGTCCTTGTATATAGCAGAGCGACCTCCGCAGACAGCAAGGCCTGAGTGTATCTGCTGCTTCTCCTATGGCTGTGCCCCTTGTATGTTATCCTGACAGGGGCAGAAACCCAAAAACTGAAGGTGAAATATTAATAGGCAATTTCTGGGGTCATAATATAATCCCATAATCTGGAAGAATTCCTGGAAATCTATATACAATGCTGACACCTGGTGTTCATATATAGAAATTACAAGATCATGTCATATACTGTACATAAAGGGCTTTGATTCTTTATTCCTTCGGCACCTTTTTTTTTGTCTTTTGCTTATTTTTTTCATTTGCACCTTATTCTTCTTTTAATTTTCACCTTTAAAGTCTATTTTATATGTGCTCACTTTTTTTATTTTTTTTTAAATGTTAATTTTGAAGTGCCGGTTATGGGGTTTCCAGATGTTTTCGGCTATGTGGGCGCCACACTCAGTCCCCCGGACCACCAGGTATCACTCTCATGTGCCTTCTATTATGTCGGCCATTGTTTTTTTGTAACCCAGTCATCATTTTTTTTCTTACAAAGATGTTCCATATCACTGTAACCTCTTAAACAGACTATATATATATATAGGGTGGATTCTGTTCTTGTTTGACCCTGTCTATATAATTTCTCTTGTCGCTTCTACATTCAGTAGCATCCTGCTGGATTGATCCCATTGTTTATTATATATCTGCCCTTCTCTTTATATACAATGAATTATTACATTTTTTACACTATATC